>NC_142601.1:65488172-65773172 GCF_041222555.1 Hakea prostrata | reverse complement strand
TGACACTTTCTTAGTTCGGGATAGTAATGGGAGTACGTAGTTATTCTATATATTTGGATATTGAAAATGAAATTTTTGAGATTGACAATGATCATTCTTTTCTGAATGAACTAGAAAGTTTTTTTTTTCTAGTCATCGGAATTTTAATTATCTTAATAATAGGTCTAAGAGTGATAGTAACAATCAATACTACGATCGTTACATCTATGATACTAAATATAGTTGGAATAATCACATTAATAGTTTTATTGAAAATTCTCTTCGTTCTGAAATCAATATTGATAGTTATAGCTCCATTTCAAGTGGTAGCGACAATTACAATGACAATTACATTTCTAGTTATATTTGTAGTGAAAGTGGGCGTTATAGTATAAGTATAAGAACTAGCACTAGCACGAACGGCAGTGATTTCAATATAAATATAAGAGAAGGATATGATGATATCGATATAAATAAAAAATACAGGCATTTGTGGGTTCAATGTGAAAGTTGTTATGGATTAAATTATAAGAAAATTTTTAAGGCAAAAATGAATATTTGTGAACAATGTGGATATCATTTGAAAATGAGTAGTTCAGATAGATTCGAACTTTCGATTGACCCGGGTACTTGGGATCCTATGGATGAAGACATGGTCTCTATGGACCCCATTGAATTTCATTCAGAGGAGGAACCTTATAGAGAGCGTATCGATTCTTATCAACGAAAGACGGGGTTAACTGAGGCTGTTCAAACAAGCATAGGTCAACTAAATGGTATTCCCGTAGCAATTGGGGTTATGGATTTTCAGTTCATGGGGGGTAGTATGGGATCCGTAGTAGGCGAGAAAATCACCCATTTGATCGAGTATGCTACTAATAGATCTTTACCTCTTATTATAATGTGTGCTTCCGGAGGAGCACGCATGCAAGAAGGGAGTTTGAGCTTGATGCAAATGGCTAAAATATCTTCTGCTTTATATAATTATCAATCAAATAAAAAATTATTATATGTATCAATCCTTACATCTCCCACAACCGATGGGGTGACATCAAGTTTTGGTATGTTAGGAGATATTATTATTGCCGAACCAAATGCCTACATTGCATTTGCGGGTAAAAGAGTAATTGAACAAACATTGAATAAGACAGTACCTGATGGTTCACAAGTGGCTGAGTATTTATTCCAAAAGGGCTTATTCGATCCAATCGTACCGCGTAATCTTTTAAAAGATGTTCTGAGTGAGTTATTTCAGCTCCACGGTTTCTTTCCCGTGAATCAAACTTCAATCAATCAAGTAGAGCATTAAGTTTAGTTATTTTATTGTGACGAACAATTATTTAGTTTATCGGAATGATAAAATCATAAGAAGAATAGGACTTTCTTTGGTGACAAAAAATCGAATTCTAGGAATAAGTTTCGGATAATTCCTTTTTCTTACAGATCCATTTTTTTTACCTATATTCATGATTAGTAATCGGAAACCTTCTATTAACAGGATAAAAGAGTGAATCTTTCCTTACGCCAAATTAGGAAAATAAAAGAATTTCACGTTCCCTATTTTAGTTTTTTTGCTTCGTCCTTCACTCCTCTTCTTAAATTTACTTGTTTTGCCCCTGTTAATATCATATTTTATCGATTGTTTAATCGCAATTTCATTAGGATCTTAATGAACTAATAACAAATGTGGCATGGGTTTGTTCATACTAAAAATGTACCGCACTAGAAACTGTGTTAATTTAAACCGTTTTCCCCACCGATTTAATACCGAAACCGTTTTTTTGTAAATATTGAAACCGTACCATACCATGTAAATTCAATACAGTGCAGTTCTGGTTTTCGGTATTCAAAGTTGGTATCGTACCAATTGACACCCTTACTTTGGGTCCCAGATGGATCCCTATCTCGAACTAGGAAGGTGGTGGCATGTCCCCCTGATCATCCTTTGCATCCTCCTACATGGCATCGTCACCTCCCTCCTCACCTGCCTCCTCCTCTATAATAATTGGCATCTCTGGTGAGTGAGCTCCGCCTAACAGGTGCATTTGTGCTATCAATCGGTGACCAATGGTGCCATCGTGGCCAATAGGGACATCCTCCTCTCCAGTGAAGTTGACCTCAAAGTGCTCAAAGATCTGAGTCAACAATATCCCATAACCGTGGTTTCCACCCCTTGGATGCATCATCGATAGATCAAGAAATTCTGGATGACAAATGCCAAGTCCATCTGATAACCGGTATAAATGGTGAATGCCATTAATGCCTACAGTTGGGAAATCTCACTCTGGTGTTCCACCTTGGGCAGCAGGTTTCTACTAATAATACATGAGATGACTCTATAGGATGGGAGCAGAATAATCAGAGAGGTGACATTGTTGCATGTGTCGTCACATATGGTTGAAAAGATGAGTACCCTCTCCTCCCAATGAATGACATTGTCTAACTTAGCCCCTGGTGCAAACCATCTCCTCTCTATATGGATATATGGGACATCCAGAATCTAAGCGAGAGTCCAAGTGGAGAAGCGAATCTCAGTGTTCTTCACCCTACTCTCTATAATCCGCCTAGTGTCCTTGTCTCCCATGGGCTGCTCATGTAAGGTCATATTGCTTTAAAACAACCTAACAAGTTTGGGATAGGCGAGGTCGTTCAAAGATAACATGCTACCCCAACCCATAGCCACAAATTTCTCTGCAATCTTGAGCTCCTCTAACTCATCAGTGACTATGGGGTGACCCAACTCAACCGGTAGGTTCCTAAGGTGGGCAAAGTACAAAGCCTAAGCCCCCTCAAATCTGAAGAAGTCGGGATGCACTAGATCGTGGGCATCACCTTGACCACATCCATGACCATGACAGCAAATGGGGACCATCCTAAAACCTCTACGGGCTGCCATCTAAGTGAAATCTGAATTATTTTGAGAAAAGAAGAAAAGAGGAAGTTAGAAATTGTCAATGAGATATCCATGAGTGTCTAGAAATCCATGAGTGTCTAGAAGCATAAAGAACAATAGATATATGCTTAGACATCACTAAAAGAAGAAAAGAAATGGCTTTACAACAAGAAAACCTAGAAAGGGAAGTTATATTGTAAACTGACAACCCAACCGAGAAAAAGAGGGTTTTGATTGGTGGTTTACCTGTGTGGTGTGAATGGAACACGTAAAGGACAGATTCGTAGTCAATCAAGTCTTCGAAAATCCTCTCTTGACCTAAGAACAAAGTTCCCTAGAGCTCCAAGGGTTTTGAGAAGTGTTGGAGTGAAAATGAGACCCGAAACACTAATTTATACTTGGTTTTGTTGCAGACAAGCAAACGGTCGTTTGGGCCAGTCGATTGAACCAATCAACCTCCATAAGTGATCGGTCGGTGTCCAAAAACCAATTTTGCCTAGTTTTAATCTTGTTTTGGGTATTTTGGAATTTGTATTGAATCCAACCTTTGCTTGCTTATGTTTGCATGAAATGATGTATGCTTTAAGTGAAGAAATGCTTTCTTTGGTCTAACAATGTAATGTTTCAAAATTGGAAATTCACAGGATGGTGCAGTTAAGGAACCAAAATGTGAATTATGAAATCCTGCAACACCTTAATCCAGAAATCCATAGTGAATACCCGAAGTGTCACATCCTCCCAGCCGGTACTTAGACCAATGGTGATGTGAGAGAGTGGTGACCTATACCCCCAGCCATGGAATGTCCCGAGGGATGCCGGACCCATTACCAACTGATGATGAGTGATTGAGACCTTCCTAAAGAAGTACGGTGCTATGACTTAAAGCATGTTTGCCGATAGAGACCAGCATATGTAGAGTTAGATTCATACATTCATTGTTTGTTTCATACCATATTGCATTTATGTTTGTTCTGAAATCCTGCCATTTATGTTATTATGGATTTAACTGCCTTACTGAGTTTCTTTGAAACTCATTCCTTTATTGTACAATGTTTGTTAGACTATTCTACAGGTACTGAATATTATGACGGCCCCTATAAAGAAGCGCAAGGAGAAGAGGCATATCTCTAGGAAGGTGATTGCGGTTACAACAATTACACTGAAGATCCCGCGAGTGGTTATGCTCCGTACGATGCTTAGTCCAACCATAGAGTGGAAGCGCCCTTGTGCTGTTTATGAGATTTATACTTATAGGGATGTTGTCTATAAAGTTGAGAACAATTTAGTTACCTATTGTACCTGCTACTAGGATTAGATTCTGTCTTGCTTATTCTCTCTTAGAACTACTTTTCCGCTGGTTGTAGAGTGGGATTTCGCCTCACTTTACTTATCTGATTTAGACACTCTGACTATATCTAGTACTCTGATTTATATATGATTCATTCTTTCCTTATTTGGATCTATGGTTTATCTTCCGCACTTTTATTGTTATTGTTCATGATTATGTTATTGTTTATGTGGGAGGTTGATTACTCGATACCTGATCTTCGGGCTGTGGATCACACTCTCGGGTATGCCAGATAGGGTACCGGCTGGGAGGATGTGACAGATTGGTATCAGAGCCCAAGGTTCGAGGAAATCCTAACCACAAAAGACAATAACTGAACATTCTTGAGTCATTGATCTGAAATGACTCCTCTACTCTTAGAAGTGAATAATAGAACACTTGGATTAGAAACTTAACCTATGAAGCATAACAGAACATTTCCGAATAACATACCATAATTATACTTAAACAAATGTCGCTAATGCAAAGAAAAGAAAGGTGCATAATATACAATAATTAAGTGAAACAAAAGGAACTTCATTAATTTCAAAAGCTTTTACAACGATTACATCTGAAATGCATAAATGAAAATCCTAGGGTACAGTCTATCTAGGTGATCTTCTCGATCTCTCGTATGCTCTTAACTCCTCCGCTAGCCGAGTCACTCGATGCTCTATCCTATCCTCGTCGTGACTCCATCCTCTCATACATTTGCTCTCTCGTCCGACCTCCATCCTCTCTAGCATGGAAGTCATCGATCTCATCTGTGCCTCAAGATCTGAAGTCTCTGGAACTGCATGAGAAGGGCCACCTGTCTCGAAGTGTGATGAAGGAAACCCGTGATGCACTGGCTCAACCTCGTGCATATCTCGTATCATCTCCGGCCCGATCATCACTATCGGGACCGATATCCTCTCCTCCATCCTCCGACTCCTGATCCTCATCCTCCGACTCCTCATCATCCTCACCCTCCGGACCAGGAGATCTCTCGGATTGCTGCAGCCTCTCATCCGACGAATGGTCCGAGTCCCGATGACGTATCCCCGTGGAACCGGTGTCCACTAGTGTATCCTCGAAACTCACCCCGAAATGCCCGAAGATCAAGGTCGGTAGCCTCCCATAGCAAAGGTTCCGCATGCTAGGCCGCAGAACCAAGTCCAAAGCATGACCTGCTGAATAATGTCGGAGAGATCGATCTCGAAGCCCATGTAGATGCGGTAGATGACTAAGGCCTCCATCACTGTGACCCGATGGTGATGTCCGGCCTTCGGCATGATGTTTCAGCCGACTATGCGACCGATAATCCGTGCAGAATCCGTCATCCGTCCGCTGGTCCACGGAGTGAAGCATCGACGACTATCCCATAGCGTAGAGCATATCTCGTGAAGCTCGTACGGCATCGGATGGCTGTCCAAATCTGCTCCTGCAGGTATCCACACACACCGCTTGTGGATAGTAAGGAACCCGCAAGATCTCAGCCAGTGCTCGGGTGGAAAAGCGAATCCGAGTCCGGAAGACCCCGCTCCTTAGGACAAGTCTAAGTGGATGTCCTTGACCTCGAGCCTCCTCTGTGTAGGTTAGGTTGCTGAAGAACAACCTCACTAGCTCCGGGTATACCGGCAGATCCTCGGTGAAGAGATGAGTCCACTGCAACGTGTCGAATCTCTACCGAATCCTAAAGACTCTGAGCTGGCGTAGGTGAAGTAGACGTCCCAACTCGATGTTACAGTAACTAAAGTAGGCCTCGTACAAAAACTCGGCCTGAGGTGTGTCGAACATGTCCGGTCTCCGAACCTCCTGTCTAGGCTCTGAAGGAACCTGACCTCTGCCCCTAAGTGCCCCTACAATGCGACCACGACCTCTACCTTGTCCTCGCCCTCCCCTCTGCATAGTGTATCTGTGAAAGAGACAAGAGACATTTCCAGTTAGTGCTACTTTAAGATTTGAGCCAAAAGGGTATTTTCGTAATTTTTCGAAAAATTTCAAATTTGGGGGAAATTTGATTTGAACATACTAGCATGTGCGCAATACTTGGAATTTCATGTCTATGAAGTTTGTTTGAAGAAAATCGATCGAAAACTTGAATTAAAGCAAAAAAAATCAGCAAGAAGGAAAATTTGGGGATTTTGCATTTAGGTCAAAATTGGATTTTTGAAAAGTTGAAATTGGTTAAATCAAATTTTATGGACCTATCTACAATATCATCTTGAGCATGTAGCATTTGATTTCATGCGAAAATTTCAAGCGGTTTGAGAGAAAACGAAAATTTTCTAAAGATAACGATTTCGGTATGAAAACGTTGCGAGATGAACACCAATATGTTAGAACTTGTTGTCTATGCATGGCATTGTGTTTAAAACCTAAGGAATATGTTTCTAAGCATTCCTAAGCATGATTTCTAGCATTGGATACAAGCAAAGCATGGTCTTGATTGAAATGCAAGCATGAGAAGATGAAAATGGAAGAAAGAATGAGAGATTTACCTTGTTTGTGATGATTGTGTGTTGATGTGTTGTTGTTGAAGCACCAAAACACCTCAAGAACACTTGTGAGAACCTTTGGAGACTTTCCCTAGAGCTCTCTCACCTTTGGAAGAGGATAGAATGAAGTTGGAATGTGGAAATGAGGCTTATAATGCGAATTTTCGCATTCTGTCTGCATTGGTCGACTCATTGGTCGACTGGGTCAGTCGACCAATCACTCGACCAATGGTCACAGAGACCTCTTTTGCTGTTGAATTTTTGGAAAATGTGATTTTTGCCTTATGGATTATTGTTTGATGACTATATGGATATGTTTGAGCATGATTTAAGTTTTCAAATCATTTGGACTTGTGGTTTATGTTGAAACTTCAAATTCGGTATTTTGATGTTCTCGGTTTTGCGGGAATGGTTACTCCGAGAAGTGGGCGTGGTGAATCCAGTGGTCAAGGAGGTGGTGAAATACCTCAGGGAGGTGGTGAAATACCTCATGGAGGTGGTGAGATACCTAATGTTGATCAGGGTACCCATGAGATACCCGGTGCCCCGAATGTTGGAAGCTTCCGTGATATTGCCAATATTATGGGCAATATGATGCAAGCAGCAAAGCAGCTCGGTTCAACCAGATGTTGGTGGGTTTCATGACTCGCATAATGAGACTCGAACCGGTGCTAATGTGAATCCTCATGCCGCAGTCCTGAATGCGGGAGGTTTAGCTGGAACTCCTCATACTCGCCTGATAGAGAGTTTTCTGAAGATGCAAGTACCAACTTTTACTGGAGTTACCAAGGACCCCTTGTTTCCTAACAAGTGGTTTCGTGAGTTGGAGAAGGCTTTCCGACATCTGCAATGCTCGGAAGCTCGAAGATTCTCGTTTGCTGAACAGTGTTGCAACAAGAAGCCGATGCATGGTGGATCTCCACTCGGCCTGTTTTGGAAGGTTTGCATGCAGGGAGTTGTAACTTGGGAGTTGTTCAAAGAGGCTTTTTGTATGAAATATTTCCCCGAGGCGGTGAAGGATGCGAAGGAAGCTGAGTTTATGGTTCTCACACAAGGATCTCTGTCTGTGTTGGAGTACCAACAGAAGTTTGAGGAGCTTCATTTCTTTGCTCAAGATTCTCTGAAGGTCGATCTCGCCAAAGCGAAGAAGTTCTTCAAAGGACTCGCGCCCGCCATTAAAGCTTACCTCACAATCCAGCCTATAGTGAGCTATGCTCAAGTGGTGTAGAACTCGAAGAAATTGGAAGAAACAGAGAAGGAAAGTGCACGTGTGCAAAAGCCCTGGCAGCCAAGGAACCCTGGGATGGTGGATCGTAATGATCGGCGTTTTGTGAGACCTACACCCTACCCCACTCCTACCTTTCAGCCTAAGAGTGTAGGTCGAACTCGGGTTTTCAGCAGCCCGGCCGGTTTAGACAAGATGGCGGAAACCGACCACCAGTGAGTGCAAGTGCTAGGCCTTTTGTTCGAAGCCCTCTCGTTGCAGCCACCCCAGCTTGGACCCAAAGAATCCTGTTTGCTTTTACCGCAAGCAAGCTGGTCATTTCGCTCGTGCTCGTCCCGAAGCGGCCCGTCCAAAGAGCTCCGCTCCAGTGGTGAAGAGTGCTCCTACTCCTCCCTCCTCGGTAGAGTGTTCAGTATTTCCAAGTCTTGAGCAGGATCCAAGCCATGAAGTGATTACATGTACATTGTTAGTTGCTTCTATTTCTGCATTTGTCTTATTTGATACGGGTGCATCTCATTCGTTCATGTCATCTCGCATTCATCAAGAAGACTCGACCTAATCCCCGAGAAGTTGTCTAGTTGTTTATTGATTAGTACACCTACTGGTCCTGTTGTGAAACTAGATAAGGGGTTATCTAAATGTCCCGTGTTGATTGGTGAGAAGAACTTGGAAGCCAATTTTGTAATTCTTGATATGAAGGACTTCGATGTTATTTTGGGAATTGATTGGTTAACAGCCCACAAAGCTGTGTTTCTTTGTTCCTCAAAGAAGATTCAGTTCCATATTTGTGGAAGTCCGGTCTTAGAATTTCATGGTGAGAAGAGAAGGGTTTGTAAGAAGGTGCTTGTCTCGCATTGATGCAAGTCTATGCCCTAGTGGATGATGCTTCATCTGAAGGCAAGGGTAAAGTGGAGAAAAGAGTCGATGAAGTCAGGGTTGTCTGTGACTTTTTTGATGTCTTCCCTGATGATCTATCGGGAGTGCCTCCAGACAGGGATGTCGAGTTTTCTATTGATCTCGTCCCTGGTGCCGCTCCGGTATCTAAAGCTCCGTATAGGATGGCTCCTACCGAGTTGAAAGAGTTGCAAAATCAGTTGAATGAGCTCATTGATAGAGGTTTCGTACAACCTAGTGTATCACCTTGGGGAGCTCCGGTCTTGTTTGTCAAGAAGAAAGACGGTAGTATGCGCCTGTGCATCGACTACCGTGAGTTGAATAAGCTGACTATCAAGAATAGATACCCGCTGCCCAGAATAGATGATCTCTTCGATCAGTTAAAGGGTGCAGTGGTGTTCTCAAAGATTGACTTAAGATCCGGATATCACCAATTGAAAGTGAAGTCTAGTGATATCTTCAAGACAGCTTTCCGAACACGGTATGGTCACTACGAGTTCAGGGTCATGCCCTTCGGATTGACCAATGCTCCTACGGTGTTCATGGATCTCATGAACCGAGTATTTCACGATGTGCATGATAAGTTTGTGATTGTATTCATCGACGACATCTTGATCTATTCGAAGAGCGAAGAAGAGCATGCGAGTCATCTAAGTTTCACTTTGCAAAGATTGCGAGAAAAGAAGTTGTACACTAAGTTTAGCAAGTGTGATTTCTGGCTTAAGAGAGTAGTATTCCTTGGCCATGTGGTTTCAGCCGAAGGTATTCGTGTCGATCCTGAAAAGGTTCAAGCTATGGCTGATTGGGAAAGACCGAAGTCGGTAACGGAAATAAGAAGTTTTCTTGGATTGGCGGGTTACTACAGAAGGTTTATTGAGAATTTTTCTCGGTTGGCTGCTCCTATGACTAAGTTGACCAGGAAAGAAGAAAAGTTTGTTTGGTCTGACGCCTGTGAGAAGAATTTCCAAGAGTTGAAAGATAGATTGACAAGTGCCCCGGTTTTGACTATACCCGATAGTTCCGGTGGTATGACAATTTATACCGATGAGTCAAAGATTGGATTGGGTTGCGTATCGATGCAACATGGCAAGGTCGTAGCCTATGCTTCTCGGCAATCGAAAGATTATGAGCGGAATTACCCCACTCACGATCTAGAACTTGCCGCTGTTGTCTTTGCTTTGAAGATTTGGAGACATTACCTCTACGGTGAGAAGATTGCCATTTTCACGGATCATAAGAGTTTGAAATACTTCTTCACCCAAAAGGAGTTGAACATGAGACAAAGGAGATGGTTGGAACTAGTCTCCGATTATGATTGTGATATTCAAGATCACCCTGGGAAGGCAAACGTTGTTGCTGATGCTCTTAGTAGGAAGAACCAAGAAGAAGACCTTGGATTTGAATGCTTTGAGTTTACCATTGTGGTCTTCTATTGAGAGTTTTGATTTGGAAATTGTCCCCGAGAATTCTGATTTTATTCTTTCTCGCCATGACGGCAAGATCTGGTCTTAGAGATAAGATTGTTGCTCTGCAGAGTTCCGATCAAGAACTTTTGATCAAAGTTGAGAAGATTTCTTCGAATCCCGAGTCGGACCCCGACTTTGGTATATCCATGGATGGTGCTTTATTGTTTAGAGGAAGACTGCGTGCCTGCAAACGAAGAAATTAAGAAAGAAATATTGAAGGAAGCACACCAGTCAGTCTTTACTATACACCCGGAAGCACCAAGATGTACAAGGACTTGAAGGAACATTTTTGGTGGATTGGTCTCAAGGCTGATGTTGATGATTTTGTTGCCAAGTGTGAGACTTGCCAACGTGTGAAAGCCGTTTGACAACCCCCATCTGGATTACTTCAACCTCTTCCTATTCCTAGTTGGAAGTGGGAGGATATCTCTATGGACTTTGTGTCTAGCTTGCCTCGGACAAGTAAAGGCAATGACACCGTGTGGGTGATTGTTGATAGGTTGACCAAATCAGCCCACTTCATTCCTATGAAGATCACTCATACTCCGGATAAGCTAGCAAGGCTTTACGTGGATAATGTGGTTTGCCCGCATGGTGTGCCATTGAGTATTGTTTTTGATCGTGATCCTAGGTTCACCTCAAGGTTTTGGAATAGTTTGCGAAGGCCTTGGGAACCCAATTGAACTTGAGTACCGCTCATCATCCACAAGTCGATGGACAATCCGAGCGGACAATTCGGACATTGGAAGACATGCTCGGATCTTGTGTGGTGGATATGGGTGGTAATTGGGATGAACACCTAGCTTTGGTTGAGTTTGCCTATAACAACAATTATCAAGCAACAATAGGCATGGCTCCATTCAAGGCTTTGTATGGCAGTACTTGTAGGACACCTTTGTATTGGACTGAGACAGGTGAAAGAAAAGTCTTAGGTCCTGAGATGATTGAAGCTACGAGTGCTATGGTAGATATGATAAGAGAAAGGATTAAGTCTGCCCAGTCAAGATAGAAATCTTATGCTGATAAGAGAAGGACAGATTTGGAATTTCAAGTTGGAGAGAAAGTTTTTCTGAAGGTTTCACCAATGAAGGGTGTGATGAGATTTAATGTTAAGGGAAAGCTTAGCCCTCGTTTCATTGGACCTTTCGAGATTTTGGAAAAGGTTGGACCTGTTGCGTATCGATTAGCATTACCTCCGCCTCTTGCTGGTGTTCACAATGTGTTCCATATTTCGATGCTCCGGAAATACATAGAGAATCCGGAACACATTTTGCAGCAAGCACCTGAAGGACTTAGTGCTGATTTGACCTACGATGAAGAACCGGCCGAAATCTTGGATAAGAAGAACAAGCAGTTGCGGAATCGCACCATTCCTTTGGTGAAGATTCGGTGGAAGAACCATACCCCTGAAGAAGCTTCTTGGGAGAAGGAAGAAGACATGAAGGAGAAGTTTCCTTACCTCTTTGGAAGCACAGGTACGCTTTCAATTTCGAGGACGAAATTTCTTTAAGGGGGGGAGAATGTAAAACCCAGCCCTAACCTTGACCCGGAAACCTTGTTATTTGTAGGTCCAGTGACCCGAAGTAAAGTAAGAAGTCAGCTTTGGGCCATCCCAGTGGAGGACTTGGTGTCTGGCTTTGAATCCATGAGAGTTGATGATGAAGTTCTATTTATAGAAACTGAATCTTGATGTAGATCGGATTAGTTGATGGAGTTGGAGTGCTCTCTAGCATGGTTTGAAGGCATTTCTACCTATTAGGTAAATCACTTGATAAGTGTGCAAAACCCCTTTAGGATTGGATTTGATCTGGGTCTTCAATTCCCTGTTTTGGAATTGCTGTCTGCATTGGTCGACTGATTGGTCGACTGGACCAGTCGACCAATCCACTCGACCAATGAGTGCTGTCTTTGGCAATTAGGTCTTGCTTGCTCTATTTAAGTCCAATCTCGAGTCTACTTCGTATTTTCTGCCTCCAAACTCTTTGGAACGAACCAAAGACCTCTGCAAGTCATCTCCCTTGCATCCTTGGTGATTTTCTTGACGGATCTTCGTCAAAACTCTTCCTTTTGCATCAAAGGTATGTCTACACTCTCTTCTTCTCCTCCATCTCTGTTTTTCTTTCCTTTTTGAGTTGAGATAGTAGAGGAGATGCTGCATTCTCTGTTGCAAACATCTCTGGACTTGTCTCTCATGATCTTCCTAAGGATTAATGGCTAAAACAATGATCTTAACCATGATCATTGCAAGCTTTTGAAGGAATCATGATCAAACCATGATCTAGTCTTTGTTTATCTTTTGATTCGAATTCTGATCTCCTTGGATCTACTATATTGATCATGTTAGTAGTCAATTGCTGTGTTTTCTTTTCATGATCCATGATCTATCAATCTTTAGTTGTTTCTCTTCTACCATACCATGTTTTCTTCATAAATCATGATAGTTACATATATGGTAGGTTTTGTTTCCTTATTTAGATTTATGCTCTTAGGCCTATTTTCTTGAAGATCTAAGTATGCTTTTCATGATACCTCTACCTGAATCAATGATCCATTCTCCTATTGTTCTTGTCTTTGATTTCTATCTTGAATTCTTCAAGAACCATGATTGATCTAATTATGGTAACTTTTTGTTTCCTAATTTGTATCTTGATGACTTGATTTGATTAGTGTTTTGAGATCCCCTATATGTTAGGATACTACTAATGTAGTTTACCCCTTGATTAGTACCCTTTTGAACCACCAAATTCGGATTTTATATCTTAAAACTCTGATTTTATAGGCTACTGTCTGCATTGGTCGACTGATTGGTCGATGGACCAGATCGACCAATCCACTCGACCAATGAGTACAGCAACTCCAGAATTGGTCTGTTTTGGATGTTTTGGTATCTTTTCTGTTAGGGATCTTTCCTAATATGTTGTATGCACTTGTTTAGGACCTTCTTTCCAAGTTTGTCAAGATCTTACTTGATTTCTTAGGATTCCTTTGCGAGTTATAAAAGGTAAGGATGGTTACTTCTTTAACAACATGAATTGTAAATCTTAGTTTCTATATTTGAATCTTGTTAAGTTATTTCTTTAATTAGATTCTTATAATGTTATACTACTGTGGTACTGTCTTGATATCAGTAGCATTACTTATTCATATTGAATTGACTCATGTATGATTTACTTACCAGTTATATACAAATTGATTGTAGTTATTGATTTCTTTCCATATATGAAGTTACCATGTATGTGTTGATATGAATTGATGCATGTGTATGCTTAAGTATGGTTTGGAAAGGAGAGGTGTCCTTTTGACACTTCTGTCCTTGGACTACTACGGGAATATTATGGGATGTTTCCGGAGATGCCCTCTGGACACCTTCCTAAACTGTTGGATGACATATTTAGGACTATCTAGTAGTGTTTGGCTAGGATGTCCCGTTATGTCAGACCCTAATCGGAGGGGTATTGAGACCGAACGACCTGTGGTAGCAATGGGGATTCATGGGCGCTCAAGACCGGTAACCAACCCGTGAGAGGACAGGAATCACATTGTGGGGGCCATTTATTGGTAGGGTTGCATATGGATAGACTTGGGCTCACGGGCGCTTAAGACCGGTAACCAACCCGTGAGAGGACGTGAGAGCTTCCCGTTTACCATATGTGGATGACCAGTAGGGTTGATGAGTCCGTAGTCAGGGACTATGAGGACTCTAGTGTGAAGGATACCGGAAAGGATCGTCAGGGACGAGGAATGGACGTATCTGGATCTGACTTGATGTAACTAAGTAGAAGACTTGCATTTGTCTAGGCTTTACCCTGACATGCGCCGGTACTTAGACCAATGGTGATGTGAGAGAGTGGTGACCTATACCCTCAGCCATGGAATGTCCCGAGGGATGCCGGACCCATTACCAACTGATGATGAGTGATTGAGACCTTCCTAAAGAAGTACGGTGCTATGACTTAAAGCATGTTTGCCGATAGAGACCAGCATATGTAGAGTTAGATTCATACATTCATTGTTTGTTTCATACCATATTGCATTTATGTTTGTTCTGAAATCTTGCCATTTATGTTATTATGGATTTAACTGCCTTACTGAGTTTCTTTGAAACTCATTCCTTTATTGTACAATGTTTGTTAGACTATTCTATAGGTACTGAATATTATGACGGCCCCTATGAAGAAGTGCAAGGAGAAGAGGCATATCTCCGGGGAAGGTGATTGCGGTTACAACAATTACACTGAAGATCCCGCGAGTGGTTATGCTCCGTACGATGCTTAGTCCGACCATAGAGTGGAAGCGCCCTTGTGCTGTTTATGAGATTTATACTTATAGGGATGTTGTCTATAAAGTTGAGAACAATTTAGTTACCTATTGTACATGCTACTGGGATTAGATTCTGTCTTGCTTATTCTCTTTTAGAACTACTTTTCCGCTGGTTGTAGAGTGGGATTTCGCCTCACTTTACTTATCTGATTTAGACACTCTGACTATATCTAGTACTCTGATTTATATATGATTCATTCTTTCCTTATTTGGATCTATGGTTTATCTTCCGCACTTTTATTGTTATTGTTCATGATTATGTTATTGTTTATGTGGGAGGTTGATTACTCGATACCTGATCTTCGGGCTGTGGATCACACTCTCGGGTATGCCAGATAGGGTACCGGCTGGGAGGATGTGACACGAAGGCCCGAAGTGAAGGAAGAAGACAGTCGTGGGCCACCCAAATTTGAACCCATTAGGTCTTACCTAGAACCAATGGATGTAGATGATGAAGATCCCATTTCGAAAACCCTGAGTGATTTTGGAAGAAGTTGCAGTTTTATTGATGATGGATTTGGAAAATGGACTATGAGTACAATGTTGACACAATCGAAAGGTCCTATAGAACCAAGTAAGACCCTTTCTTAAGTTGGAAATGGACTCAAGTGGAGCTTGTGGCTTCCGGAGACCAAAGGACCATTTTTTACCAAAAGGAATTGCTTGGTCAATTGCCTTGGTTGCCCCAAGCGACCAAGCCAAGTGACCAAAGCTTCCCCGAGATAGATTTGTTATTTTTGGAAATTAGGTTTCCAGAGCTCTATATTTACAAACTTCGATATAATTTAAGCCACTTTGCCTCTAAGCTATTAGAGAACGTTTGAAGAACCCTAGAGCTCTCTTTTCAAGGTGAAGGAAGATCCCCAAGCATCCGTGAGAGTTTCCTCCATCAAATCTTCTTCTACAAGGTTAGTATTTGATCTCATTCTCTCTAGATCTATTCTTTCTTCTGTTTCTATCCATTATTGTGATTGTGAGGAAGGTCATATGCTATTGTAATGACCTACTTCTTCATCCTCATAGTCTTGAAGTGAATCCCTATTCACTCTATTCTTTCTGTGAGCAACACGGTGTGATTTCGGTATTTAACCTAGCATTATGACCATGATCTTATTCTTATTTGAGTTGTTTGACTTCTTGTCACATCCACCCAGCCGTCACCCCATTTGGAATACCCGGGATGTGATCCACAGTCCAAGGATCAATGATCTGAGGTCCATGACTCCCATATACATGGTAACATAATCATGAACAGTAATAATCAATGGTAAAAAAACAATTAATACTAAGTATCATGAATAAGATAAGATTAAATAAATCAGAGTGCGGAAGACAATAACAGTAAAGTATAAACATAATCATAAAGGTGACAGAAGGTATGATAACCACTCTCTCAGAGCAGCGGAAAAGAAGTGTGATAACGTTAATTACATGTCCAAGTGTCAAAAGATAATTCCAAAGATAAGTTAGTTACAAGACCAAAGGTTCCATAAATACACCAGGGGAATGGGGCACTAAGCTAGGGTTTCTTCTATACTAATGGTAGTCTCCTCAATAGTACGGATGAAGTAAACCCAACGTTGCCGCTCCCGCACAACTGTGGGGCTAACCCTGGTGCGGATAGTAATCCTCCTCGGCTCCAATATACGGATCCTCACCGACGCCACTACCTGGAGGGTAGTATGTGGAATCATAGTCCGCCTCAAAGGAGGTGCCATCGTAGTCCTCGGTACCTGGAATATAATCTAAAAACATTTGTACAAAAAGGAATGAGTTCGAAGAACTCAGCAAGGCAGTTATTCCATAATTAGAAATCATACACATTCAGAACATAGTATAATGCAATGCAATATGGAACATATGATGCGAATATGAGTCTAACTCTATGAATGCTAGTCTCTAGGGTAGACATGCTTTAAGTCATAGCACCGTACTTCTTTTGGATCATTAGTCACTCTCCCATTTCCATATCTTGGGAATGCCTGGGGAAGATCGGTAAAGTTATCAAAAAAAAACCATGGTAAGGGGATCAGTCACCGCTCTCTCACATCACCATTTGGTCAAGTATTGGCGCATGTCACAGTAAAGCCTAGCCCAATGCAAGTCATCTACTTAGTCGGTCAAGTCAAATTCAGATACATCCATTCCTCGCCCCCGACGATCCTTTCTGGTATCCTTCACACTAGAGTCAGCGAAATCCCGGATTCCGGACTCATCAACCCTATTGGTCATCCACATATAGTAAACGGGGAGCTCTCACGTCCTCTCACGGATTGGTTACCGGTCTTGAGCGCCCGTGAGCCCAAGTCTATCCATATGCAACTCTACCAATAAGTGGCCCCTTTCAGGTATCCGTAGCATGGTTTATGTCCCCTACCGGATTTATTACCGGCCTAGAGCGCCCATCCAACCATACACTACCACGGGTTGTTCGGTCTCAATGCCCTTCTGATTCGGGTCTGACACGACAAGATAAACCTAGCCAACCAACTAGACAGTCCTATGTATGTCATCCAATAACCTGGGAGAGTGTCGATAGGCACCATCGGAGAACATCCCATACTATTCCCTCCGATGCCTAAGGACAGAAGTGTTAATAGAACACTCCCCAATCCCAAGTCAATACGTAAGCAATCACATATTCAAGTTCATCATCTTTCATGCATCCAATGCATCTTATCATAAAAGTTAAAACATGATATTGAAATGAATCATCATAGACGTAAGTAAACAAGAATAGTAATGTAACATGACAAGAGTATAAAGATGTCAATACTACTGTTCTAATACATATATAACAGTCTTATTAAGATTTAAAAGTAATCCAAAAGGTTCCATTCATAAACAAGAACATAAATCATAAGTTGGTGACCTATATGTTTATGGAGATAACCATCCTTACCTTGGGTTGGATTGATGATGAATTGAGAGTACCAAGAAATAGTCCAAAATAATTGTTAAGGCCCTAAACAAACATCAATAATAAGTTAGAGAAGGGATTAAGAAGATTGGATATCAATTGGATCAAAACTCGCCAAGGTTGCTGTCAGCAACAACTTTGGTCGATGGTTTTGGTCGATGGTATCAACCAAAAGGATCGACCAAAATTTCCTTCGGACCAGAATGATGGATTTTGGATGTTTTCATCCTAACTTGGTTTTCCGGTGTTCGGATCAATCTGAAACTTGGGGAAACACTTAACAACAGTAGTAGGACACTATAAGTCAAGAAAATTACCCAATCCAATGGTCCAAACAAAAACCCCAATTTGAGATAACAAGTTCAAGTGATAAACATCATGGCATGAGTTGGAATTGATTGCATTGATGAGGAATGGCATGTAATAGTTAGAGGAACTAATAGAAATCCAATTGGAATCATATAGAAGTGATAATCATGAACATAGCATGCCCTACAACTCAGTTTGGTACAAAATGACATGATGTTAATAGAAAAATAGAGGAGTACATAAGCTAGGCATGAGGTGGAGGCATAGCATCAATGGATGGCTAAGAAACTCATAGATTAATCATGTGTAGACACTTGGAGTGGTGGTTGCAAGGTTGTAGCACCATTTCCAATGTCTCACCAGCAAGAAGGGAAAAGAAAAGAGTAGAAAATGGTAGGGTAGAGAGTGGAATGGTGATTCATACCTTAGTGTGGAAGAAGTAGACAAGAATCAATAGTAAACAATGAGTTTTTGATGAGGTGCCCTTCACATTAGCCAAGGAGGTGCCTTGGGAAGCTCTCCCCACGATTTCAGGTGAGAAAATGATTGCACAAGGTTCAAGGCTCGAGGTCATAATAAATAGAATAGGAATATTCCATGGAATCTTTAACTTGGCAGATTGGGAAACTTTGGTCGATGGTTTTGGTCGATGGTATCGACCAAAAGGATCGACCAAAATGTTTCTCAACAAAAAAAACAGGTTTAGTTCAGCAACTTCAAGTAGGGATTTGAAAGGCTATACAAGGTCAATTTGAGTGAGGTTTTCTTCCACAATTCAATCAAGAAGTCTAGTTTCGGGGAATACCTTTGGATTGTGTACAGGAGGTCAATAGGTACATCAACAAGATTAATCTTCTTCGATGCGCAGACTTTCCTTAAACACTGATAATGCATTTAAGCAAGTGGTATCATCATCAATGTCCATAGGCTCAGTCTCCGAATCATGATCATCAATCAGAATGGTCCATAGGTCTCTTCTACCACCGCTTCGGGTCTTCGGACCTGAATACAACAGTGGATCCGGGTTAGGGTCAGGGTTAGAATAGGGCTAGATATTACACTTCTAATCTATGCTAGATCTATTCCTAGGTTATTTTCTGATCATGATCTACTAATTTCTTATCTCTAGAGTGAATTCCCATTTAGTCTAGTCTATCCGTGAGAATCTACGGATTAGGCCTATTACGTGATTTGTTAGATCTTCACTCCGATGACCATGTTAGATGTTTAGATCATAATAGATAGTCTCCATATACTATTTCAGAATTTTTCCTTTTAATTTCGGAGTGTTTGGAACCCAAATGAGGAGTTTTCGATCGAATCTTAAGTTTTCTGTCCATACACAAAGGCTTGGTCAACTGCCTTGGTCTCCCCAAGCGACCAAGGGTGTCCTAGACAACAACTTTCTGTGTTTTGACCCCGATTTGACTCCAATCCTTTAGGGTTTGTTCCTTATGTTCGATACTTGTTTGTTTAAGGTTTCTTTGGTGATTTTGGACCTACCCTTTGATCTTTTCTTCAAGGTTTACGAATCGAGATTGAGGTGAGTACATTCACTCACAATTGACTGATTACATCCATTATTTTGATAGAACTTGTATGCATGTATTAGCTACTGTTATAGAACTGATTCATAATTGTTGTACTTCGGTAATTTTAGAATATGTGTCACTATGTTAACTTGCATACTTGTATGAATGTAATTGATTTGATTGTGATTGGACCTTGATATGATATATTGTGTAATCGTAGTAAGATGTGATTGCGTAGGTTGGGTTGTGGAATGGGGAATGCCCTTTTGGCATTTCTGTCTTGGGACACCAGTGGAGGTGGTATGTGACGTAGTCCTATGGTGCCCCTTGGCACTTTCCATAACTACCAATTGACATACTTAGGTTTTCTTTGGAAGTGTTTAGCTAGGAAACCTGTCACATCCACCCAACTGGCACCCTATCTGGCATACCCGAGTGTGTGATGCAGAGCCCCAAAGATCAGTATTGAGGAAATCAACCTCCCACATTTACAATAATATAATCAAGAACAAGACTAAATCAATGTTAAACTATATTAACTGAAAGATCAAGATAAGATTTAAGAAAATATATAATAAAATCAGAGTGCGGAAAATGATACCAATAGAATAAATCAAATGTAGAGTGTAGCGAAAAATCACTCTACAGTAGCAGCGGAAAAGTAGATCGAAAGTAAAAAGAAGATTACACCAATTCCCAAAATAGAAAGAAATCAAAATCAAAATCTAAACTAATATTTCTTCAAACTTAAAAAGAATTCTTCTAAGAGTAAATGTCTCAATGTCCAAGTGCTGCTGTACTAGCACATGAGTACAACTAATCCTGATATGCTCCAGTCTCGTACTGGCAGTCTTCACTGTTGTAGTCACCGTAGCCAGTACCTTGGGTGTAGTATGAGTCATCCTGGGTAACCTCATTTGCTTGTCCTTCATAGTCATCTGTACCTGCAGATAAGTCTAACAAAGATGTTGCAAAAAGGAGTGAGGTCAAAAGAACTTTGCAAGGCAATTTATTCCACAAAAGCGTGATAGCAAAACATGAAGGATGCAACATAATATAAAATAGACATGCAAGTATGATTCCAACTCTATGTATGCTGGTCTCTGTTGGCAAACATGCTTTAAGTCATAGCACCATGCTCCTTTGGGTAGGTCTCAAATCACTCTCCCTCAACCATCTCGACATCTTGGGTTCTCCTGTGGTAATTGGGTCTTGCATCCCTCTTGGACATTCCTTGGCTGGGGTTTAGGTCACCGCTCTCTCACATCACCATCGGTTTGAGTATTGGCGCATGTGAAGGTTAAACTTAGTCCAATGCAAGTCTTCTACTTAATATATCAAGTCAGAGTCAGATACTTCCATTCCTTGCCCCTCGCGATCCTTTCTAGTATCCTTCTCACTAGAGTCAGCATATCCTATGGCTACAACCAACTTGGACTACGGACTCATCAACCCTATTGGTCATCCACGAATAATAAACGGGAAGCTCTCATGTCCTCTCACGGGTTGGTTATCGGTTTTGAGCGGCCATGAGCCCAAGTCTACTACTGCAACCCTACCAATGAATGGCCCATCACAATGTGATTCATGTCCTCTCACGGGTTGGTTACCGGTCTTGAGCACACACAAATCCCCATCGCTGCCCCGAGTTGCTCGGTCTCAATAACCTTCCAAATCGGGTCTAATATAACAGGGTAAACCTAGCCAAACACTGCTAGACAAGCCCTAGGTATGTCAACCAATAATCAGGGAAAGAGTCAAATGGCACCATTGGAAAGCATCCCATACCACCTCCACTGATGTCCAAAGACAGAAATGTCAAAAGGACATTCCCCATTCCCCAATTATACTTAAGCAATCACATTCCCAAATCAGTCATTCACAAGCACAATTGATAACACAATACATAAGGAAATAATCATTCATACATGATTGAAATAATAATTGAATCACATGAACAAGTCCTACTGTAGTTGAAGAGATTATAGCAGTAATATAATTATAAGAAAGCTAAGACAACAGTAGTATGATCATGCTATCCAAATCAAATAGAAGTAAACATGCATATTAGGTTATTAGGGAACAACAGTCCTAACCTTAAACAACTTCGAAGAATTCCAGAGAAATAAAGAGGATAGGTCCAAGGTTAGAAAATAAACCCTAAACAAGCATAGTTCAATCATTAGGAACAAGTTCACGAAGATTAAAAGTCAATTGGATCGAAATAGACCAAGAAAATAGCTACTATCACTGTGGGCTGATTGGCCGGGTCTACTGGGCAATCGACGCAAGGTACAATACAGAACAGAACCCTGAATTTTGATCTGAAACTCATCTTCTGGGATTCAAAACACTCCGAAATTTTAAGGGAAACTCTAAAATAGTAGTCTAAGACTATCTAGCATAGTTTAGACATCAACCATGATCAAAATGATAGAATTCTAAATTAATAAAAAACTAGGGTTTTCAGAGAAAACAGTCCGTGAATTCTATAGAGAGGCTAGAGAGAATGAGAATTCACTCTAGAAGAATAAGAACAATAGATCTTAGATAGGAACTAACATAGGAATGAATCTAGCATGCTACGAAATATAAAACAATAGAATGGTTAACAAATCATGAAGATCACACTTGATTTCCCTTCGAAATCATCATGTGAAAAATTCACAAGGTTTTAGAGTGTATGGAGATCCACTCTAGAACAGCAGGGATAGAAGGACCAGTCATGGTAATGACATAAGATCACCCTCCTATCAAAGGGAATCGAAGGAACTAAAAGAAATAGAAGAGGAAGTGTAGATAGTAGTGAATACCAACCTTAATGAAGAGGATTCGCCGAAAAAACTTGAGAATTCGCAAAGGATCTTCCATAAACCCAAGGAGAGGTCTTGGGAGAGGCGTCCTACATTATCCAGAGGCTTTAGAAACAAGTGTGGCTGAAAACCACGTAGTCCCATTAAATAGAGCTTTAAATCAGAGAATTGACAAAACAGCCCCTGTCACTGTGGGTCGATTGGCCCAGTCAACCCAAGCAGTCGAACCAGGTTGACAGAAAGCCCAGATCAAGGAATTAGAGCTCCAAACCTCAAACTTTTCAATGGGGCTTCTCCCAACTCAACAAGTGATTTACCTAGCATTGAGGGACCCTTCAAACCAAGTCCAATCAACCAAGCTCTTCTTCTTCAAGATGCAGCTTCTTCTCCAAATCTGACAAGGTTTCCAAGTGTGGGACTCCATCATCAATCTCCATGGGTTTTGGGTCAAACACCATGTCTTCCATTGAGATGGCCCACAATTGCCTTTTTCATTCACTTCAGGTCTTTGGACCTACAAACAAATGGGTTCCCGGGTTAGGGTTTGGGCTGGATTTCACAAAACCCTCTCATATCACACCCTATCGGTAGGGGCATAGAGGTTGAATGACCTGTCGCAGTAATGGGGATTTGTGAGCGCTCAAGACTAGTAGCCACCCCGTGAGAGGACACAAATCACATTGTGGGGGCCATTCATTGGTAGGGCCGCACTTAATAAACTTGGGCTTGTGATGCCTAAGAGTGCAAGAAGCATAAAGGGACACGAGAGCTTCCCATTTATTATCTGTGGATGACCAATAAGGTTAAAAGTCTACGGAGCCGAGAAGGAGACGGTGACTCTAGACGTAAAGCGGAATGGATCACAAGAAGCAAGCAAGGGAAGTATATGACCCTAAAGTAGATGTGAATGAGTAAATGACTTGCATTGGGCTAGGTATAACCCTAACACGCACCAATTCTTATACCAATGGTGGAGTGAGAGAGTGGTGACCTAAACCCCAACCATGGAAAGTCCAAGAAGGATGCCCTGACCCAATTACCGAGGAGAACTCAAAAGACATGCTTAAGAGCAGTGAGGGAGAGTAACTGAGATGACCCAAAGGGGTATGGTGTTCTATCTTAATGTATGTCTACCACTAGAGACTAGCATATATATAGAATTAGAAGCACACTTGCATTACTGTCTCATATCATATCGCATCATGCTTGTGCTAAACTGTTTGTATTTGTTAATTGTGAATTGAACTGCTTGCTGAGTTTTTTTGAGCTCACCCTTCGGGGACAATGTTTGTTAGATGACTATGTAGGTTCAGAAGAGATCCCAAGCACCTATGCAAAGGACCCTTCCATATATGATGCAACTACGGAGCCAGTGGAAGAAGTTGGTGACCAGTGGTACAACCTAAACACCGGTCTAGACTATTATGATGTCACCTACTAATAGCAGTAGACATCGTCTTGTTCGTCGTTCGGAGCGTTAGCTAGATGCTGATCGTAAGATGCAAGTGTATAAGCCCAAGGTGAAAAAGGCGAAGGTCGAAGAAGAAGAGGAAGAGGAAGAACCGATGGAAGACATAGACTAGATGTAGACTTCCTTTATTTTATTCGATTGTAGTACATTAGATTCGACCTAGCTTTCGCATTGATCTTAAAGTTTATTTCCGCTATACTCTATACTCTGATTTTGTTATGGTATCATTTTTTCCACACTCTGATATTCTTTTGTGATCCTTCTAATATCCATTTCTTGATTGTTCCTTTAATTACTTTTATACAATGATTATTCTTTGCTCTAGGTTACACTATTGTGCCATGTGGGAGTATGATTGCCTTAAACTAATCTTCAAGGTTGTGGATCACACCTCTGGGTATTCCAGATAGGGTACCAGTTGGGGGATGTGACATAAATGATGGCTAGAATGTCTTTGGAAACAATACGAATGCCAAATGTTGGTATTGCTGCTATTAATGTGAATACCAGGAATCCATGAAATGGAGAGCCTCAGTTGGAGGAAAACCTAACCCACCAAATCCCTTTCTATGGTTACGGTGCAGGATGTTATGAATATTTTGGGGAATGTAATGCATCTGCAGCAAGCTCAGTTCAATGATATGATGCAAGGATTTATAGCAATGCAACAAGTCAAGCAAGCAGCTCCTAACTCTCATGGAGTTGGTACTGTAGAAGCAGGTGTTAATACGGATGGGTATGCTCTTAGACCACATGCAATGTTGATGAAACATTTTTTGGAACTCCAAGTTCCTGCTTTTACTAGAGTAACGGAAGTATTTAGCCTGGCACTTGTCACATCTCCGAACATAATATTTAGTATCTTCTTGCATGGTTGACCAAGAATATCCCCGTCTTAATGCTTTATCTACAAGTGCTCAAGCACCTATTTGTGCTCCGCATACTCCTTCATGTTTCTCCCTCAAGACCTTATTGGCTTTTGGGGAACATAAACACCGAAGCAATGGTTGGGTTGTTGATTTCTTGTATAGTAGATATTCTCTAACAGTGTACCGTGTTGCTTGTTGTTGAATTGTTTGAGCCTCCTTTTTATCTTCTAGAAGCTAATCGTGCTTTAGAAAGCAAATGATCGGTTCCATCCAAACCTGTTTGACCTATATTTGCATCTAGTTGACCACATTGCTCAAACTTTTTAATTCTTCCAGGTGGACTACTAGCTTCATGATGTCTAATTCTTCTATAGCTAGGTCAAATAATGCATTTGCCTGGTCATTCTCTGCTCTCGGCACTTGTCTAATTAGTAGATTTATGAAGTGTTGCCTATATTGGTCGACCAGACTGAGATATTTACCCATTCTCTTTTCTTTCACTTCATATACTCCATTCACATGGTTCACAATCAACTGTGAGTCGCTTTTTACCTCCAAATTCTAGATTCCAAGCGTTGTAGCTAATCTGAGGCCGGCTAGCAATGCTTCATACTCGGCTTTCTTATTAGAAGCCCTAAACTTGAATAAGAGTGCTTATTTTATTCCAAATCCACTGGGCTTTGTAGGAGTAACCCTGCTCTGATCCCTTGTGCATTATTGGATCCATCTACAGATAGAGCCCAACTTTTCACTTGCTTGGTGACAAACTCATCTCCACCTACTCATCCATTGATGTTGAGTTACAACAATAAAGTCCGCCAAGGCTTAGCTCTTAATGGTCGCCCGGAGTCGGAATTGAATTTGATGTTCATTGAGTTCGACTAGCTAAGTCTGGTCAGTGCAAGATCTTCTTTAGTAGAAAATTTGTCAAAACTGCTATTGGATGAGACTGAAAATATGGTCCGAGTTTTCGAGCAGCTATTACTAAAGAGGGCATTTTTGTCTACGTTTGGGTACTTGGTCTTAGCATCAATCAACACATGGCTTATATAATATATTGAGTTTTAAATGGTACATTCTTCTTAGATGAGCACAACACAGATAACAGGATCATGTTGCTAGGTAGTGGGGCAGCTCTTTCTTAGGGGTCGAACAGACAAGGAGTGGAGGATGTGATGGTTTTGGCTTCAACTCATTGAAGGCCTTTTTGACATTCTTCGTTCCAGATTTTTGTCTTATGATTAGTCATAGCTTTGAAAAAAGGTAAACACTTTTCTCCCAATTGAGCAATTACTTGTTTGATGTTGCTACTTGATCAATAAGACACTAGATTTGTCACATCTCCTTAGCCAATACCCTAACTCCGATACACGGAGGTGTGATCCATAGTCCCAAAGACAAGTTCAAGGCGAACATATACCCACATAGCACTATAATATAATCATAAGCAAAGAACAATTACTGTTTAACTATTATTAATGAAATAAATCAATAATTAATCTCATAATAAATTTCAAATAATATCAGAGTGCGAAATGAAATGATACAAATCAAGGAAATAACTGTAGAAAATAGTGAAGAATAACTCTACAGATCAACGCAGAAGGTAGATCAAATCTAATGTGCTACAACTGAATAAACTAAAGAAATGAAGAAGTCTAAGAATCAATGTCTAATCTAATTCTTCTATAGGTTCTTCATCTTCATCTTCTTCTTCTTCTTCTTCGATCTTCATCTCCTTCACCTTGGGCCTATGCACTTGCATCTTCAGATCAGCAGCTAACTCACGTTCCCAATGATGAATAAGACGGTGCCTATTGCTATCAATAGGAGCTATCATAGTGGTTTAGACTAGTGTATGGGTCGTACCACTGGTCACCAGTTTTTCCCATTGAGTCTGCAGTTGTATCATATATGGAAGGCTCATCTACACCGGTGCTCGGGATCTCTTCCGAACCTGAAAAATCATCTAAAAACAAATCACCGAAGGGTGAGCACAAAAGAACTTAGCATGTAGATCATTCACAATAAACAATTACAAACAGTTCAGAACAAACATGATGCAATATGATATGGAACAACAATGCAAATATGCTTCTAACTCTATACATGCTAGTCTCTAATGGCAGACAAGCATTAAGATAGAATGCCATACTCCTCTGGGTAGTCTCAGTCACTCTTCCTCACGGCTCTTAAGAATATCTTTTGGGTTCTCCTAGGTATATGGGTCCTGGCATCCTTCCGACATTCCATGGCTGGGGTTTAGGTCATCACTCTCTCACTCCACCATTGGTATGAATATTGACGCGTGTCAGGGTTCTACCTAGCCCAATGCAAGTAATCTACTGAGTCATATCAATCTCAGAGTCGGATACCTCCCTTCTGTGCACCAGACAGTCAGTTCCGGTATGATAGCCTCCCTTCTGTGTTTAGGCAGTTTGTTCCAGTATCTCCCTCCCTTCTGTGCACCAGACAGTCAGTTTCGGTATGATAGCCTCCCTTCTGTGTTTAGGCAGTTTGTTCCAGTATCTCCCTCCCTTCTATGCACCAGACAGTCAGTTCCGGTATGATAGCCTCCCTTCTGTGTTTAGGTAGTTTGTTCCAGTATCTCCCTCCCTAGAGTTGTCGTATCCTATGGCACCGAACCTATTAGACTTCGGACTCTTAACCCTATTGGTCATCCATAAATAATAAATGGAAAGCTCTCATGTCCTCTCACGGGTTACCTACCAGTCTTGAGCGCCCATGAGCCCAAGTTTATTATGTGCAACCCTACCAATGAATGGCCCCCACAATGTGATTATGTCCTCTCATGGATCAGATACCGGTCTTGAGTGCCCATAATCTGCATTGTTGCCACGGGTCACTCGGCATCAATACCCTTGCTGATGGGGCAAGATATGACAAGGTTTCCTAGCCAAACACATCTAGACAAATCCTAAATATGTCATCTAATAGTCATGGAAAGTGTCAAGCAGCAACATAGGAAAGCGTCCCATACCACCTCCACTGATGTCCCAAGACAGAAATGCAAAGAGGGCATTCCCTATTCCATAATTACAACTTAGGCAAAGGCAACACAATATGATTTCACAATATATCATATCAAAGTCCAATCACAATAGGATCATTCACAAACATACAAGTATGCAAGTTAGCATGATGAAACATATTCTGAAATTATAGTGGTATAAACAATATGAAAAAGTACTAACACGTGCATACAAGTTCCATCATGATGTAAACATGCCAATTGTGAGTGAACATACTCACCTTAAATTCAATTCGTAAACTTCGAAGAAAGAGATCAAGGGTAAGTCCAAGTCACCAAAGAAAGCCTAAACAAACAAATATTTAACATAAGGAACAAACCCTAAAGGATGAGAATCAAAACGGAGTCAAAACAAAGAAAGTTGTGTCCAGGACACCCTTGGTCGGTTGGCAAAGCAGTCAACCAAGCAGACTGTGTATGGACAGAAAACCTAAGATTCGATCGGAAACTCCTCGTTTGAGTTACAATCACTCTGAAAATTAAAGGAAAATTTTGAAACAACATATGGAGACTATCTATGAAGATCTAAGCATCAAACATGTTCATTAGATTGAAGATCTAATAATCACATAATAGGCTTGATCTGTAGATTCTCACAGAAAGACTACATTCACTCTAGAGATAAGAAATCAGTAGATCATGATTAGAAAACAACCTAAGAGTAGATCTAATATAGATTTGAAATCAATTAACTCAAGTAAGAAAAGAGCATGGTCATCATGCTAGGTTAAACACCAAATCACACCGTTTTACTCAAGGAAAGAGTGAATGGAGATTCACTCTAAGACTATGAGGATGAGGAAGTAGGTCATTACAATAGCATAAGACCTTCCTCACAATCCCAATAAAGAGTAAAAACAGAGGAGAGAATGGATCTAGAGAGTAAGAGATCGAATATTAACCTTGTAGAAGAAGATTCAACGGAGGAATCTCTCACGGATGCTTAGAGATCTTCCTTGGCCTTGAAGAGGGAGCTCTAGGGTTCTTCTCATGTTCTCCAAAAGCTTAGAGGCAAAGTGGTACGAATTAGATCGAAGTTTGTATATATAGAGCTCTAGAAACCTAAACTTCCAAAAATACTCAATTTGTCTTGAGGGAAACTTTGGTCACTTGGGGCGACCAAGGAAATCGACCAAGACATGCCAGAGGGTATAAAACAAACTTTCGATCTCTGAAAGCCTCAAGCTTCAGATGGTCCTTCACCCACTTAAGAAAGGGTCTTACTTGACTTAATAGGACCTTCCAAATGTATCAACATTGCACTCATGATCCATCTCCCAAGTCTAGCATTATTCAAATTACAGCTTCTTTCAAGGTCAGTTAGGGTTTCGGTAATAGGATCTTCATCATCAACCTCCACTAGTTATAGGTTAGATCTAATGGATTCCAAAGGGATGGCCCACAGCTATCTTCTACCTTGTCTTTGGGTCTTCGGACCTACAATATTGATTTTCAGGTTAGGGTTTGTGAGGGATTTCACAAGATTTCTCTTATGTTCCTTAGTGGTTTCATATTTTGAATTGCCTTGAGTTTTTCTGGATTAGCTTCAATTTCTTTTTGAGACACAATGAAACCTAGAAATTTTCCCGATGAGACCCTAAATGCGTACTTTTCTGGATTAAGCTTCATTCTATTTGTTTGGAGTACATTGAACAGTTTTGTTAGGTTGGCATTGTGGTCACTTTTAGAGATGTTTTTTACCACCATATCGTCCACATGTACATCCATATTTCTGCCAATTTGGTACACAAAAAATTTGTTTGCTGCTCTTTTATAGGTTGCTTCGGCATTCTTTAATCAGAATGACATTATCTTATAGTAGTAATTGTCCCTGTCAGTCATGAAGGTGGTATACTTTTGATCATCTGGGTGCATCAGATCTGGTTGTACCCAAAGTAGACACCCATGAAACTGAGCATCTTGTGGCTGGCAATTGCATCTATAAGAAGATCTACCCTTAGAAGTGGATAGCAGTCTTGTGGATAGGCTTTGTCGAGGTTGGTGTAGTTCATGCACATTCGCCACTTGCCATTGCTTTCTTGACCATCACTACATTAGCCAGCCAAGTTGGATGATTGATGGGTCTAATGAATTCTGATTGCTTTAGCTTTTGGGCCTCTATTCAGATTGCCTCATGCTTCTCAAGTGAGAAGTTTCTTCTTTTTTGGACAACTGAAATCGCTTGAGGATCAATACACAATCTGTGCTCGGCCACTCATCTGTTAATGCTAGGTATATCATCTGCTGACCAAGCAAAGACATCAAAGTTTTCTTCTAAGAATTGGGTTAATTTGACCTTGAAATTTGTATCTTGTTCCACCTCGATCATCGTTCCCCAACCATAATCTTTAGAACTAAGATAGATTCTCTCCAACTTTTCCACTAGTTATACTCTCTGCATTGCTTCCTCATCTTGATCATCATTTACCTCTACCATCATGGTAGAACTTGCTTTTGCCCTTCTCTTCATATAGTTCACATAACATCATTGACTAGATTTCTGGTCGGTGCTGCATTCACCAATATCATTCTTGGTTGTGAATTTCATCTCATGTGTAGTGTTTACACTACAACTTCTAGGGCACAGAGGGTTGGTTGGTTGGTTGACTTAAGATGACGTTATAAGACGAAAAGTCCCTAAGAACCATGAAGGTTGATTGGACGACCTTGTCATGTGGGTGCTCGCCAACCCTTAGGTCTAACATAATTGTTCCCTCAACATGGGTGGAGGATCCTGTGAATGCATATAATTGAGAACCACATGGGACAAGCATCTTCTCGCTTAATTTAAGCTTCCTGAAAGACTCTAGGGATACTATGTCTGCCAACGAACTAGTGTCAACCACAACACTGTGAATTTCTATGCTAGCCAAAATTACTTTAATCACTAGTGCATTGTCATGGGGAGTCTTGATCCAGCATGTCGTTTAAGAAGAAAGTGATGGGTTCTAATGCAACCTTGACTTCCGACCTATCGAGTTCAGCATTGCCTATATACCGTGCTTTTCTTTGTCTTTGATTGTCTGACAAACTCTTCTGTTGGACCACTGAGCACTGTATAAATTGGAGATTGTCTTCGCTTTTGATTCTCATCTCCATTCTATGGTTGATCTCTGCTAGGGCTTCGACGTCTTTCTCTACTGGTTGACCTCACCCTCTCTTTGTCTATGGTAGGTGACCAAGGAGCTTCTTGCTTTGTTTGGAGATACTTCTTTAGATGTCCCTATGCGATGAGTTTCTTGATTTATGCCTTTAGCTGCCTGCAATTGTTAGTCCAATGACCACGATCTTTATGAAATTCATAGTATTTCTTTTGTCATGTTCTTCAAGTTGGGACTGAAGCTTGCTTGGCCATTTAAGAAGACCCTCACATTTAATCTACATTAGAATCTCTGAATAGCTTGTATTCAATGGAGTATATGCTCCTTCAGGAGACTCTTTTTTGGGATTTGGTTGAGCATCTTTGTTGGCTGCTGCAGTCAAACTCTTGTCTACTAGAGTTTGTCTTTACCAACTTTTGTCTCTATCGCAGGCTCTTTCTTATTGGACTCGATTATTTATGATATTAATGCATGCTTATCGCATCGTTTGAGCAAATCCGCATAGTTCTTTGGCATATCTAACATGAGATACTCAAGTAGACATTCATGGGTAAGTCCTCGATAAAGTGCATGAAAAGCTATATTCTCATCCATATTTTCAATCTGAATAGTTAGATTGTTAAATCTCCGAAGGAAGTCCCTAATTGGTTTTGAAGGACCTTGTTTAATTGAGGAATAGGATGTCCTCTTTCTTCTTGGTACTTACCCTACTTTGGAAGCATGGCAGGAAGACTCAACCAAGCTCGTCAAAATTAGAAATTGACCCATTCTTTAACCTTAGAAACCATTCGGACGTTGCTCCAGTCAATGAGGCTGGAAAGATTCAGCACAAGGCTACTTGACTGTGCCTATACAAGGACTTTACTGACTTGTCGTGTATAATGTGATGCTTGAGGCACTTGGTCCCGTCGAACATAGTGGAGGTCAGACACTAGAAGTTTTTGGGGATGCCTGCTTCTGAAATATCCTGAACAGACGGATCTTCCTTTAGTACTGAATAAAAGTCATCTTTGCTTGAATCTTTCAGCTTTTTTAGTTTTTCATCTGGTTCCTTGAACCACCTGTCAACATAATCTACTTCTTTGGACAGAATTTCATTATTACCAACTCCTTCGCTGTGGTCAGCCAGGGGAGAACTACTTTTTCGATCTTTAATATCTTCATCCCCTGGGAGAGAGGGTCCTCGATGTGTACTGACACTGCCCCGCACGCTGGTCTGGTTGGATCACTAAACTTCCCTTTTTCTTTCTCTCGATCTCTCTAAGAGGATCATGGAGATTGATTGAGCGGAGGTGCTCGTCCATCTTGCTACTTTGATGCTCTATCATCCTACCTTCTGTCAGGATTTCTCTGTTGGTCGAGCCCTGATGGAATTACTTGTTGATGGATGCTGGCTCTAATTAGCTCATTCATCTCCAACAGTTGTTTTTGTGATTCGTTAAACTGGATGATGGTTGCAAACTGGTAAGATGAACCTACAAGGGCAACATTACGAAGAGGGGGTTTTTCCCTTCCTCGTGGTACATCCTCTTTATTCACCTCCTAACCATCTTTCTCATTCGGGTTACCCCCAATTAGAAACCCTAATCTTGTGCACATGATGGCATTTGTATCAATTTTCTTTAGATGGTACCAAAAACTGTTGCTCCAAACACCTATTTGGCATGCAAGCAAATCGACTTGCAAGAACATGTGTTCAACCGGTTGGTCAAGCAACATCTCTGATGATCAAGTCAATGGAAGCACTCAACTTTAGAAGAAAATAACACTAATTGTAGAGCTTAGAATGCTTGGGAGTAACCAAAGAGTGCATACCTGTTGACAGTAAAGGTGTGGGTATTTATAGACCCTAGGAAGTTGTTAAGAAATATCACCTAAACGCAGCGGAAACAACACAAGAAAGAAAGAAAGAGAACAAGACACCAGATGTACTTGGTTCGGTCCAATGACCTACATCCAAGGATGAGTAGTGAACTCATCAAGCAATGCAACTATCCAATAACAAAGGTATGGTTACAGCTCTAAGATCTTGAGATAAGAACTCTATACATGGACATGAAAGGTAAACAACAAGACTAGGAACAACTACACCTGAAACTTGTAGAAGAACCGTAGCTTCAACCTCTCACCAATGCAGATTCAAGAACACCACAACAAGTGTCTTCACTCCTCAATAGCAAGTGCTATTCAACCACCATGAGAGCCAAGTCACAAGAGCAAGATCAACACTAGGGCATATCAACCGAAACCACCACTCAACAGAGGAAAAGCAAGAACCAGAGGAGAACGAGAGAGAGAGAGAGTGTCGTGTTATATGAGAGCATAACCCTAAAACCCCCACATATGATGATAACACACAATGGAGCTGAAAGGACCAAATTGCCCCTCTAACAAACACGTAAGACACACCCTATCATAATTACAAGTAAATGACAGAAATACCCCTGTTACATATACAACAGAAGTTACTTGCATAATGGTTGTAGAGTCCACCCTAGATTGTCGTTATGGAGTCAGACTTAAGACTCCAAAAATAATTCAATCCTCCTTTCTTCTACCGGAGTCCTTATCACGGACCTTGGGGAAGTTGGTTACAATTCAAACTGAACACGTTGCTTAGTGCACTCGTATCTGAGTCGGTTTAATGTTTTGTCCATAGTTTGGTCGATTTGGTTCACTATAGTTGACCCTGGTCGGTCAATAGGGGTCGACCATATCGATATTGCTTTTGAATTGCCTGCTTCCTTTTAAGCCCCTAGGCTTCTTGAAGATCCATGTCTGTTCCGCTACCGTGATTAATTACACCCTTGGTTACCAAAAAGAAAAAAAGAAAAGAATAATAATACTTTTCTTTCCAGAGAAAAGACTCGTATATTGCAAGCGTCAATCGAAAATGCTGAAGCTTCCCGCTTCTAACTGAAAAAGTGTGGAAAACAGATAAATGTTTTTATCATTTCTCTGGAAGCAGGGAGACTTTCCTCCTTTTGCTTTTCTTTGTCCGTTTGGTGGTGAGAGCTTCTCTGAATCCTGTTGCCGATTCCAGTAGTGGTGCTCGGGGCTGGAATTCCACAACAATAAAGCAAAAGGCCAAAGCTGAAGCCTCGTCACTATCTTGTATCCCTTCCACCATGGCAGTATTCTTAAACAAAACAAAGAGCTTCAAAAGCACAAGATCTCTCACTGCTTTATTGTTATTGAAGACAACGGTAGACACTTACCCCACCTGGTCAAAAAGGAACGACGTCAACAGTTCCTCTGCACTAGAAAAATGGCCATTCTCTATCAGTTTCACCTTCCATTGCCCATTTCCGAACAACTTCTCTTCTCTGCTTTCCTGCTGAAACCAAACACAGACGGGAAAAAAAGCGAAACCTCATCGATTCTTGTGTTGCTTCAACGGCCCTTCTGCCAGAAATGGCCAGTAGCAGCGGCACCAAGAATGATGGTCCGCCCAAATCCCTCTCCAGAAGGTTGACGAGGATGCCTACCACGGTCGATGCTCTTCCTGAGGAAGAACTCATCGACAGTGAACTCGTGCCATCATCAATTGCGGAGATCTCTCCAATTCTTCGTGTTGCTAATGAAGTAGAGCCTGACAATCCGCGGGTCGCGTACCTATGTTAGTTATTCTTCCTCTTTTCATTTGCTTTTGTTTTGATTTGTGTCACAACTTACATTTGCCTGTCTGATGTTGGCGCTATTTTGAACTTTTCCATATGAACTGAACTTTGAGCTTTTTTCTAATTATGCATCTAGCCTATACCAACGTTGTCATGTAGGAATAAATATCTTGAAATAACTACCAACAGTAAACTGCTCAAATCTGTAGACCGTCCATAGTAACAGTTTATTAGGATGATTGGGATTAGAAGCAAAGTTACTGCTAAGAACTTTTGACTGGTGTGTGTTTTCTAGACTTGGAGATTAATGGGTTTAATCTTGAAGAGGTGGAACTGAGTTATCCATGTCTTGGTTTCAATTTAATATTAATGGCGGGAAAAAAGGAATCTTATAGAGATCATTAATAGGCTGAAACATATGGCCATTATGTGAAATGGTGTACTGACTTGGGCAAAGTTCAAAAGCTTGTCTCTAACAGGTCTCGACTAGGTCAAGTTTCTTGAGACCTCATTGATTTTATGCATTTCATTCCCCATTTTGGAATGATATTTCGGAAAAAAAATGGCCATGTTGGATATTGACTTTCTGGGAAGATTATTTTAGGCTTAATAAGCTTATTTAAATATTCAAAATGTTAAAAAAGAAAATAGCACCTAATTTGGTGTTTTGCTTGCATCCTTGGCTAGTACATAATGTCAAACCCTAAAATGACCTGTATACATATCTTTTGAGTGCTGCAAGACCTAACTATGCATTAAATATATTGAAACACATAGTTTTTGCTACAAACCACATGATACAGTTTTCACAATGCTTATTATACAGACACCCAACTAAGTACACTGAATATTGCATAAGTTGTAGACACCTTACTACTCTAGTCTTGTGTTTGTCAAGACTCTCAAATTGCAAGTAAATAGTATAGTACCATGAGTATGTAACTACCTACTAAGGATGTTGAGGTTCATAAACTATTTGAGATTTCATTGAGATTTTTCCGAGATTCTCGAACTGTTTGAATTTTTCCGAGATTCTCGAACTATTTGAGATTTCATTGATATTTTGTCTCGACATGGTCGAGTTCGTTAAGTTCTCTAAGATCTTGCCTATTTTTTATCTATAGACTTGCAAACAAATTCGGATAACTTATTATGTAGAAAACAAGATGATTTTAGTCCTCAAAGATGCTCGAGTTAATGGGATTTATGAGGTGGGGACTCAGTTAGAATCTCCATGTCCCATTGTGAAGAGTAGACATGGTTTTACTTCTAATTTGGATCAAGGTTGTCAAGGCGACAAGGTGAGGCGAGGCGATAGAGGGCAATGAAAACCAAGGCGACAACAAGCAAGGCAACAAGGTGACACAAAGTTGCCTTGATCCAAAGATGGGCCTCGGCGGAAGCTTTGACAACTATGATTTGTATCCAGTGAATGGGACTGGAAAGCCATTGCTGTGAGTACAAGGGAGGCTAGTGTGTCCATGTACAGCTTTGCTCAAGCATTCCTGAGACATAGCTGCTGGATGTGCATTGGTAGCTGTTAGAAGGGTAAAACAGTCAAGAAATAATCTTTGGGGTTTAGCGCCTGATTGATTAGGAGTAGTAAGTCCCCTTCTAAGTCTGTCTTCATTTCCATGTTCGATTAACTTGTTTTTCATATAAATAATAAAGATTGAGAGCTGGAGACTTCATGACTTGACTGTGAAGCTCCAATACCAGAATCGTGTCTACTTCCTCTTTCTCTCATCTTCACTCAATATTTTACGTGGTATCAGAGCACAAAGTCATCTGATTCCCTGCATCTTCAGCTCATTCCATCTCTGATATGGTCCTGGAGATCCAGCAATACAAGAGGTTTTGAAGGTTTGTAAAACTCTCTTTTGAAGGTGTTTCTAGGTTGTCCACCGCTTCTGGTTTGAGACATTGATAGGTTAGTACCATTATTTTCTGGATTTTTTTTGGTAGGCAAGAAGAATTTGCCAGGTTGTTTCTGCTATACCTCTTTAGGAAAAATTTCTTTGTTTCTACTGTAGCTGTTTTGGAGTTTTGTCTCTGCTGATTTGAAGTAGGCTCTTGGACCAGAAGCTTTGCTTCCTTTCTGTTTTTGATCAACTGAATTCTGTGCATAAATGTTCTGTTTCTGCGAATTTTTTGAAGAAGATCCCAACTGTGATTGAAGTTTATTTACTGTCCTTGGTTTAGAAATTGGTTTGTCTAGTAGATTTGAGATGATAATTTTCTGTTTCAGTGAGTTTCTTTGGTTCCTAAAAAAAGAGGGAAAATAGGAAAAGAAATATATAGTTGCTGGAAATTTGCTGTTTTTTGGCTGAATCTGTTTGTTCTTACTGTAGTTGGGTGAGGGAGATATTCTTGTCTTTTTCGGGTGGCTTTGTCCTTGCTGTAGTAAGGTTTCGAGAGATTTTTTGTATTCATTGGGTAGTTCTTGGTTGAGGGCAGCAGTTATTGTTTGTTGGGAAGTCTTATCTGTTTGAACTTTGAAGTCTTAAGTTTGGATTGATCTACCCTGATTATGGAGAAACTGAAACTGCACCTAATAAGAGCACCTAATTTGTGATTAATGATTTGGGAATAAGTAGAAACTCTAACATCCTAAGGCAAAGAAGCTAGAATTGTCTATTGAATATGGTAAAATGATGCCATTGGCACTTGTCCCAGGTATTACTATGTTTCAGAAAAGGAATCTTTCTTGCTCTTCTTTATATGGATCTTTTCTCTTCAACTCTGACGAGAGTATCAATTATCGTTGTTGGAAACTTGTGTTGCTTCTTTTTTCCTTTTTCTGTCTAAACATTTGATATTTTGCACAATCTTTAGTAATGCCTGACGTCATAATATACTTCTTCAATTAGGTCGCTTTCATGCGTTTGAGAAGGCTCATAAAATGGACCCGATGTCAGCTGGACGTGGAGTTCGTCAATTCAAAACATATCTGCTGCATAGACTCGAAAAGGTATAACAGACTACTGTTGGCATTTGATAATATTTTCTGAAAGATGCATTCTTCTTTTTTTTTCTTCCAATCAATACAATCCATATTAAAAGCAGTTTGACACTGAAACTGAATGAAGAGTCTCCAACTTTTATTTATTTCATAAATGTTGACAACTTGACATGATTTGGTTGATTTAGTTGCTTAGGTATTGCTGAATGACATTTGTTTACTATTAACATATAAAATCTCATTCTCTCTCTCTCTCTCTCTAAAGTAGAACCCATGTAAAAGGGTTTGTCTGGGGTTTTTCCAGCACCGGGACTGCTGACCTGATGCACCAGCCTCCTTTACCAGACTTGGGACCAGCAGCAAACACTGGCATAGTTCATTCTCCCCTCTCTCTCTCTCTCTGACCATAAAATACTGAAATTTTTTCTATGGATGATAAGTGGAGAGCAAGTAGAGGATAAACATAAAAGGAAAATAAAAGCCACTACTCAGAACAATTGCTATCAAAAGAAACCCATCCCTATCACCTCCTTCATTATACCGGGAATGGTGCAGCCTTACTATATACCATTCACAACAAAATGACACAAAACTGACATAAAAAAATTACCTTCCCCTCCCTCTTTTAAGAAAAAAACAAAGACAAAATATAAGATGGCATCCTAGACTTTCAAAGTTTTGTAACACTTAATTAAATGATATTCTAAAGCATAATAGAAGCCATCCTTAGTCTGTTTATCACGCAAAAACACCAGATAGTTCCGAACTTCCATGTACCTACTCTCTGCATCTCCAGCAACCTTGCTGTTGCTGTAAGCCTGTAGCTTGTAAGAACTAAGAACCAACCAACCAAAGCAAGAAGGTTGAGAACAAAGAGGGAACAGAAAAGAGGAGACATCAGACAAAGAGAGAAGAATCTGAACCCAGCAATAGATTCAATGAGGTGACTCTAGTGCTGGTAGTGGTCTTTGTTTATAATAGTAACATAATTATAATCTACTAGCAAAGCTAAACGTACAAAGCGCTAGAAAGAACCGCAAATAATCCATAACTACTAAAAGGACTAATAAAAACTAGGACTCTCGCTTATTCATTAAAAAAAAGGGTAGGACTCTTGCACAATTTGGATACTTCTGCCTATTGTGAGCAATCATATGCTACTACACTAAAATACTCTTATAGTATCACACTTAAAAACTCCCTTCAGTCTGGAGATACAAATCTCCCATGCCTATCTTGGATCAACAATCCGAAAAAGATAGCCAGAGAGATTGATGATGCAGATTCACCATTGAGGTAGGCTTGTTTATTAAGAATTAGTGTAGGGTTGGGTTCCATATACATGTTGGGCCTTTCACAAGGTGTAATCACTAAGAAATTAGTTTTAAGAGCCTAAGGTGGTGGTTATTAGGTTGCATACGGGTTAATGGTTTTATTTCCAAAGTTTGTTTTTGGTGTTTTGAATTGTACCTGTTTTTGTGGTTTGAACCTGCTGTTCAATTGACGTCATTTTGGCTTAGGGAATATTCCTTTTCATCTTTTGTGTGTTTAATGGAGCTGTATTAGGACTTTCAGTCCATTTCAGATTCATTCTTATGTTAAGTCACCTAGTGACTTAAGGATTGGTGTAGGCCTTTGCAACTGTATAGGTGCTTTTGAATCTGGACTCAGATCTTGAAGTGACTCTTTTGGCCACAGTGCTTCACAAATACCCTGTGCCATTGCTTTAAATTCTGCTTTGACATTGAACTTAGCAACCACTGCCTATTTCTTACTCCTCCGAGTTACTAAGTTTCCTCCCACGTAGGTGCGGTATGTAGAGGTAGACTTTTGACTTCCTATCATCCGGGCATCTTGCCCAATCAACATCTGTTTATGCCTCAATGTTCAACTGTCAATGAGGAGAAATCCAAATTCCTTTCCCTGAGGTGACCTTTAGATTTCTTAGGATCTAGTAGTCAACAACCAGGTGTGTGGAGTAAGGATCATGCATGTAATGACTCACCAGGCTTACAGAAAAAGTGATGTTTGGTCTAATATGAGACAAATAAATCAGTTTCCCAACTAATCTCTGATAGCTAGTCTTGTCCATGGTTTCCCCTTCTTTAACCTTCAAGTGTGAGTTAGGCTCACTAGGAGCTTCAGCTGGCTTGCATCCCAACATCCCTGTCTCTATCAATAGATCAAGAGTATATTTCCTCTGAGAAAGAGAGATGCCATAAGCTGAATATGCCAGTTCAATGCCCAAAAACTATGACTTTCCCATGTCTTTGATTTCAAGCTCAGCCCCCAAGAATGCCATTAGAGCTGAAATCTTTGCTGCACTACTGCCCCGTGATAGCAATGTCATCTACATATATTAGTAGTGCTGTTATGTGAGTGCTAGTCTTCTTGATAAACAAGGGATGGTTAGGGCCGATGGACATGATGGCTCCGTGATATCTTCCAAACCATGCTTTTGGGGACTGTTTCAACTCCCACAGAGCACATTTAAGTTTACATATCTTCTTGTGAGTTTGTTTAGAAGTAAACCCTGGTGGTACATCTTTTTTTTTTTTGGTATAATACCTTGGTGGTACAGTGATTAATACATGCATGGTTAATACATTACCATGCATGTATTAAACGATTGCAATAAATGAGTAATCTACCTAGAATAGAAAAATACAATAAGAAAAATACCTGTAATAGAATATTACAATCTGATCTACTTAGATTAAAGATACTAATAAAATATTATGATATGATTCTAAGATTTTCCACACTCCCCCTCAAGCTGGTGAATTGGCATTCTCCATTCCCAGCTTGGATATGCATTTTTGAAAGGCTGAGTTGCTCAATCCTTTAGTAAGTACATCAGCAAGTTGACTATGTGTAGACACATACGGCGTACAAATCAGTCCGCTATCCAGCTTCTCTTTGATGAAGTGTTTGTCAATCTCAATGTGCTTGGTTCGGTCATGTTGAACAGGGTTATGTGCTATACTGATTGCTGATTTGTTGTCACAGTAGAGTCTCATTGGTCCACCCCATTCAGCCTTTAGGTCTTCTAAGATAATCTTCAACCAAAGTAATTCACATATTCCTTGAGCCATTACGCGAAATTCGGCTTCTGCACTTGACCGGGCCACAACATTCTGCTTCTTGCTCCTCCATGTCACAAGATTGCCACCAAGAAAGGTGCAATATCCTGTGGTTGACCTTCTATCTATTGCTGACCCTGCATAATCAGCATCAGTGTATGCTTCTAGTATCATTCCTTTATTCCTTCTAAATAAAAGGCCTCTCCCTGGCGTCCCTTTTAAATATTGTAGCACACGGTGAGCTGCATGCAAGTGAATTTCCTTTGGACTGTGCATGAATTGGCTGATTACACTAACTGCATATGCTATGTCGGGCCTTGTGTGAGACAAGTAGATTAGTCTTCCTACTAGTCTTTGATACATCTCTCGGTCCACAACAACATCTTCTTCTGCATTCCCAAGTTTACTGTTGGGATCTATTGGAGTGCTTGCTGGTTTACACGCGGCCATTCTTGTTTCTTTAAGGAGATCAATGATATACTTTTGTTGAGAGATGAAAATGCCTTGTTGAGAGTGAGCAACTTCAATGCCAAGGAAGTATTTTAATCTTCCTAAAGCCTTGATCTTAAATTCCTTAGCCAAGCATTGAGTCAAATTTTGTTTCTCTTTTTCTTCATTTCCTGTCACTATTATGTCATCAACATACACAAGTAGTGCCATGATTCCCCCTGATGATGAGTGCTTGATGAACAATGTATGGTCTCCTTGACTTTGCTTGTAACCCATACTAATCATGACTTTAGTAAATCTGCCAAACCATGCCTGCGGTGACTGTTTGAGTCCATATAAGGCCTTTTTTAACTTGCATACAGTATTAACAGCTAAATCATTCTCATAACCCGGTGGAACTTCCATGTAAATTTCTTCCTTTAGTTCACCATGCAAGAATGCATTTTTAACATCAAACTGTTGCAAGTCCCAACCATAATTTGCCACCAAGGATAGTAAGATTCTGACAGTATTCATTTTTGCAACTGGAGCAAATGTTTCAAGGTAGTCAATCCCGTAAGTTTGGGTGTAGCCCTTGGCTACCAACCTTGCTTTGTACCTTTCTAAAGATCCATCTGCTCGATACTTCAATGTATAGACCCATTTGCACCCCACAGGTTTCTTCCCTTCTGGTAACCTTACAAGTTCCTAGGTTCCATTGCTTTCTAATGCTTCCATCTCCACATTCATAGCTTGCTTCCACTCCTTATTGGATAAAGCCTCAGATAAGTTGTTAGGAATGGCAATGGTGTTTAAAATTACCAGAAAGGCTCTATAAGATGGGAAAAAATGTTTAAAGGACAAGAATTGGGCAAGAGGGTACATGGGTTTCATTGTGCATTCTCTAGTGCCTTTCCTAATGGCAATAGGAAGGTCTAGTTCATTACTATCTGTGGGCACATCAGATTCGGTTTGTAGTGAAGGATTAGTCATTTGTACCTCATTTCCAGAATTTGGATTGGAGTCTTGAACTTGCACTGATTCTGGAACAAGATTCTTCTTCCTTGAAAACACCTTTCCTTTGCCAAATCTCACATGCTCAATATCAGAAGTAGGCTCTTTCATTTCAAAGTTTGTCATATGTTCATGTTGTTCACAGTTTGACACAGGTGAGTCTGACACAAGTTTAGGTTGTTCACAGTTTGACTCAGGTGACATAGTGAAGTATTTGGGAGTGAAATCTAAGTCAAGTAAGGAATTCCCATTCTTATCTTCCATTATTGAATGCTCCCCCTGAAGATGAGATGTGGAAAAATAAGACTTATGTTCATGAAAAGTGACGTCAATGGAAACATAGAACCTTTTTGAAGGAGGGTGATAGCACTTATAGCCCTTTTGAGTGGAGGAATATCCTATAAATAAACATTTGAGTGCTCTAGGATCTAATTTACCCCGATGTGGTCCATGAATATGAACAAATGAGACACACCCAAAAATTCGAGGAACAATGTTATTTGTCATTTGTAGGTTTGGGTAGAACTGGGAAAGGACATCCATTGGACTCTTGAATCCTAAGACTCTCGAAGGCAGCCGATTTATGAGATGAGTTGCTGTGAGGACTGCTTCCCCCCAAAATGACTTAGGCACATTGTGTTGGAATAGGGAGGCTCTAGTTACATCAAGAAGGTGGCCATTTTTCCGTTCAGCTACTCCGTTTTGTTGTGGGGTATTAACGCACGATGACTCATGTATAATTCCCTCCCTTTGAAAGAATGGAGTTAGAATTTGATTGAAATAGTCTTTGGCATTATCAGATCTAAATCTTTTTATACTAACTCCAAATTGGTTTTTAACCATGGAATGGAAGTTGGGAAGAACACAACTAACGTCGGATTTGTTTTTGAGTAGAAAAATCCATGAGACACGAGTGCAATCATCAATGAATGACACAAACCACCTAGCCCCAGACACATTAGGAACTCTAGAAGGACCCCAAATATCACTATGAATGAGATAAAAGGGGATGGAACTTCTTTTCTTGCTTAAAGGAAGTGGTACACGCTTGTGTTTAGCAAGCTCACACACATCACAATGAAACTCATCAACATGTATGCCTTGAAACAAAGAAGGAAACAAAAGACTGATTACCCTAAAGGAAGGATGTCCAAGTCTATGATGGTAAAGCCATATTTTTTCTTTATTGGTTTGAGAAGGACTACCATTAGTAGCATGTGATTGGCTTGGTGCCTCAAGTTAGTAGAGTCCATCCCTTTCTCTAGCATGTTCAATCGTCCTCCCCGAATCCTTGTCCTGAAATACACAATGACTATGGTGAAAGACTACATTACAATGTAAATCTTGTGTGAGTTTCTTCACAGAAACGAGATTTGTAGATAGTCTACGAACATGTAGGACATTTTTCAAGGTGAGGGAGGAGTTGAGCTCAATATTTCCAGTTCCAGCCACAGTAGTTAATGAGCCATCAACAGTAGCTATCTTCCTACTACTTGGACAGGGAGAATATGTGGTGAAAAGATTTGGTGAGTGTGTCATGTGGTCAGTTGCACTTGAATCTATGATCCAGGGGCTTGAAAGAGAATTACTAAAGACATTTAATCCAATAGAAAGTGGAAACACACCTAAATATGCCAAAGAACATGTACCTGGTTTTTTGTTAAGGTTGCTCAAAAGAGTTTTTATACGTTCTATGTCCTCCTGATTAAGGCTAGCAACCTCTTTATTAGTGGCTTCAGGTTGCTGTGTAGATGTAACATGCGCCTGGCCATTATTTCCAGATTGCTCTCCTTTGTGCCCCCACTCTCGGCTAGAAGGTTTACCATGAAGTTTCCAGCATTTTTCCCGTGTGTGACGAGCTTTCTTGCAATAGGTACACCATAGATTGTCTCTTTTTTGCTGTTTGGATTGCCCAGTTTTTCCACTTTCAACAGCAAATGCCTTGTCGGTTGTGGGAGTTGAATGCTCTCCTCCTTGAGATACCATTGCTGAACTATCAACACTTGTAGGCTCTAACATCAGTCCTCTTCTGCTCTCTTCCCCTCGAACCAATGCTACAACTTCATTGAAACACGACACATCTGGTTTTCCAAGAATCTGAACCCTTATTTGGTCAAACTCAGGATTTAACCCAACCAAAAAATCATAGACTCTATCTTGCTCAATATACTGCTTTACTACTGCAGCATCCTCAGAGCATTTCGTCTTGATGACTCGGTAATGATCCAACTCTTGCCACAAAGCTTTCAGCTGGTTGGCATATTCTCAGAATCGTTTTATTTCCTTGTTTGGCTGCTACTGTTTTAACCTTGACCTCATAGACTTGGGCCGCATCTCTCGCCTTAGAATACGTCTGTTGGATAGCCTCCCAGATGTCTTTGGCAGTTGCCAAGAACATGCATGTATCACTGATTTCTGGAATCATAGAATTCCACATCCATGCCATAATCATAGAATCTTCTTCGTCCCATGCTTCATATTTTGGATCTCCTGGTTTCGGTCCATCTCCAATCAGGTGGCTCATCTTTCCTTTGCCCTTCAGAATGGTCCGAATGAGTTGAGACCATTTATAAATAATTTCTTCCATCGAGCCTGTAGGCAGATTGAATATTCTGCAATCCTCCATTCTACAGATTTTTGATTGTCTGATCAAATGCAGTCCCGGAAGTAACCTCTCTTGGTTCTGACATACTCTTTGTAGGTGCTTAAAAATAGTATGTGAAATAGTAACCAAAGATGCAGTAGAACGATAGACAAGACGGAGAAAGAAAAAAATTTGTTTTTCAGGTAAGGAACAAAAAAAAAACAGAACATAGCTGAATAAAGAATGGCGATAAAGGCCAAAGGAAGAATAATCTTTGTTTGGTGGAAACACCAGAGATTAAAGGCAATGAAGGCCTGAAAGCTGAACAGCAATCCCAAGATTGGTTGGCTCTGATACCATAACGAAATAGGAATTGAAGTGTTTTATTCTTGTGTGTATTATTCAGAACCTTACAATCAATATATACACAGCTGCTATCTATGAAATAGGAAAGAATATCCTACCTAGAAGATTAGAATAAATGAGAAATCTTCCTAGAATAGAAGATTACAATAAATGAGAAATCTACCTAGAATAGAAGATTACAATAAATGATAAATCTACCTAGAATAGAAGATTACAATAAATGAGAATTCTACCTAGAATAGAAGATTGCAATAAATGAGTAATCTACCTAGAATAGAAAAATACAATAAGAAAAATACCTATAATAGAATATTACAATCTGATCTACTTAGATTAAAGATACTAATAAAATATTATGATATGATTCTAAGATTTTCCACAGTTGTCAAAGCGACAAAGCAACCAAAGCGATGGAGGGTTTCTAGGCACTAAAGCGACAATAAAGCAGGGATTAAGTGGTCAAAGCGTTATAGTGTTTTTTTTAATTTTTCTTTTTAATATTTGATCCAAATATCAAAAGTTACATAAAATTCCTAGCATTTAAATATGGAACATTTTGCAAACTTAATGAAAAGTTCATTCATTTAATCAATATATAGGATTGGAAAATGTAACATAGTCATTAACTTCAAATATCACAACGTTAAAAGTCACAAATCAAACTTCAAAATTAACTCAGACACCAGCTGATGCAATGACAAACAGACAAAGATGTTTGCATCAGATTTACAACACATCAAGCAAGGAAAAATGGATCCAGAGAGACAAAAAGGAACTTAGACACTAATAACCAAGAAAAGTAACACAAAAAAGTGCAATATCAGAATGTCACAAAATAATGCTATTTCAAAATAACAGAGATGTGAAAAATTGCCCCCCCAAAAAAAAAAGAAAAAGAAAAAAGAAAAAAACACCTAACATGGTCGCCTGAGAAGACTATTGTGCTGCAGAAATCGCTGGAGATAAATAAGATAGAGGTGCTGCACTGCTGCTGGTGTTGCAAAGAAAGAAAGAAAAAAGAACCAAGAAAAGTAACACAAAAAAGTGCAATATCAGAATGTCACAAAATAATGCTATTTCAAAATCACAGAGATGTGAAAAATTGCCCCCCCAAAAAAAAAAAGAAAAAGCAAAAAGAAAAAACACCTGACGTGGTTGCCTGAGAAGACTATTGTGCTGCAGAAATCGCTGGAGATAAATAAGATATAGGTGCTGCACTGCTACTGGTGTTGCAAAGAAAGAAAGAAAAAAGAGGCGTTCTGTCGATTGGAACTCAGTCAACTCACTCATCGCCAGTGAGGAAGAAAAAGGGGGAAAGAAAGATTAAAAAAGAAACAAAACCACCTACCATTGGTGATTGGAACTCGGTCAACTCACCGTTGTAAGTCCAGTAACCAGAAAATGAAGAAATAGGTGTTCCTTTAGAGTCACTGAGGAAGAAAAAAAGAAAAAAGAAAAAAAAGAAACACTTACTGCCGGCGATTGGAGAGAGAGATGATGCAAAGAGGAGTTCCGGCGAGCGTGAGAGCCGAGAGGACCGAGGAGTTCCAAAATGAAAAAAAGTTCCGTTAGTGTCAGTGAGGAAGAAAAAGGAAAAAAAGAAGAAGAAAGAAATAGTTACCGCTGGCGATTGGTGAGAGAGATGATGCATAGAGGAGTTCCGGCGTGAGCGAGAGCCGAGAGGACTGAAAAGTTCCAAAATGGAAAAATAGTTCCGTCAGAATTATTGAAAAAAGATAAAAAGAAAAGAAACGCTTACAGCCAAAGAGAGAGATGATCACTGGCACTGCAGAGAGGAGTTCTGGCGATTGAAGAAAGACTTTGAGAGAGAGGAGACTGAGGAGTTCTGTGAGTTCCGTCTGTTAGGCGCTGCAAAGAGGAGTTTATTTCGATTTGGAGTTTTCAGAGTTTTCGATTCTTTTTAAGTTTGCCCTTTTTTCCTTTTCAACCCAATTTGCCATAGAATTGATTCCATGTACAATAGTTCTTAATTGATGTATAATCTAACCAATGGAGACCTTTAGATTAGAATCAGATGCATTTATATTATACACCACTAATTTGGTATCTTCTTTTTTTTTTTTTTTAATATATATAAAAAGATTTTTTAAAAAAAGCCAATAAAGCGGTCGCTTGGTGACCAAAGTGTCCGCTCTGATGCTTAAGTGACATAGTGGCTGCTTTATTGATTTAAAAAAAAGCAACGGTCCCTTTGACTGGACAAGTACCGCCCGGACACTTAAGCGACGCCTTGGCAACTGTGACTACATGCATATACACCTCCTCTTGAATCTCCCCATGAAAGTAGGGATTCTTCACATCAAATTGCTGAAGATCTCGCCCTTGATTCACTACACATGAGAGCATCACTCATACTGTGTTCATTTTTGCAACTAAATCAAAGTTCTCTTGGTAATCAATTCTATATGTTTGAGTGAATCCCTTGGCCACTAGTCTGGCTTTGTATCTTTTTGCAGTACAATCAGCTTTATGCTTTATGACAAACACCTATTTACATCTAAAAGTCCTCTTTCCTATAGGTAAGGTCACTAGATCCCACATTTGGTTTTTCTTCAAGGCTCTCATCTCTTCATCTATAGTTTCTTTTCAGTATGAAAGAGCTAATGCTTCCTGCTTGGTGTTAGGAATAGAAGCATTGGACAACGAAGAAATAAATCCTTGAAAAAACTAGGGATAGAGAATGATATGAAATAAAGTTACAAATAGGGTGCTAAGTGCATGCTCAGAGTTGCATCCTTAATGCAATTGGTAAGTCTAATGAAGGATCATAAAATAAAACAGGAATAGAATTACCAGGATTAGTCTCTGCAGGACCAGGAAGTGGAGCTTCCGACTTGCTAGAAATAGTAGCGGGAATTTCTGGTGTTGTTCTCCTTTGATAAGTTTTCAAGGGAGATTGCAATTTAAGTAGTTGCTCCCTTTATGTGTCACAGTCCTTATTCATTCAACGACAGTTGTTCATGTTCGGTTACTCCATCTTCTGCATGGGCATCATCAGCAAGAATATCAGAAGGGATTTCCATTAGAGGGATGAGAACTGGAACGTCTTCACTAGACTCAGTCTCCCACTGAAGAGGTGTAGAGGAAGAATAATATCAAAAGGGATTTCCATTAGAGGGATGAGAACTAGAACCTCTTCACTAGACTCAGTCTCCCATTGAAGAGGTGTAGAGGAAGAATAGGGAATGTTTTCTTGGAAAACTACATCCATGGAAACAAAGATTTGTCAAGAAGGTGGATGATGATGCTCAAGGATCGATGCTTATGTTTTGAGGCTGGTTTCATCCTGGCCAAAACCAAAATCTTGAGATCTTGATTGCAATTTCGATCAAAACCTAGTACTTTTCAAGCAAGGTTTTGACCCTAGGTTTTGGGCTTATGTGGCCTCCATTTCATTTGTTTTCTTGTCTCTTACCTATTTAAAGCACAATAAACACAATGGAACTAGTAGCTTGCCCAAAAAACCACTGAAAAGTTATCATTCAAGTATACTAGCAAATGATTGGTTCCAACAAGTACAAATTGTATTGCTTATAAGTATAAAATCATTAGCATATATGAATTGTTTAATAGAATGGTTACATACACTACAAGTCAACAAATTACAATGTCCAACTAGATCAAGTGATGGTGTCTCACATATATTAAGTTCAAGCCCATACATCATGTATACATATGTATGTCTTCAAAATACATAATCTAAAACATGATTTTTTAAATAAAAAAATTAAAATAATAGTAGCAATAATAAAAACAAATATGTTTAATAACACTCATTGAACATAGTCCTAGACTAAACATATATTAATTTGAAAGCAATACAAGATCATTTAACGCATGAATAAAGCAAAAATAAAGAACTGGGAAGTTTGGAATTGTTGGGTATGGCTTGTGCTTCACATTTTGTTGTTGACTGACATGGGGGAAGGCAAAGGAATTGTGGAAATTAGGTGATAGAAGTTGTCAAAAACCAAGGAAAAGCAAGTTCGAATGCCAAAATCTAGTTGGGAAACATAGGCTGAAATGGTCGAAACCTGCGAAATATCATAGGTTTCGACCGAAAGCAGTGAGTTTTATAAAAGAAATGGATCGAAACCTGGTTTTGACCAGTTTCAGTTGAAATTTCAGCATGTTTCGGTCAAAACATTGTACCAAAATGATGTCTGCGTAGTTTCTTTTCATTTTAAAAAATTGCAGGCATTTCAATCTAAATTTCAGGGGTTTCAATTCGAAATTTATTCTATAATAACGCTTGTTCCCCTTTTTAGTGGCAAAGTATCCATTGAAAATACATTGTGAACCGTGAGGATCAATTTTACCATGAACATGATGGTTCAAGCAAAGGCAAGAAACCCAAAGACCATGGTAGAAGATCTTGCCCACCTTGAAAATTTGAGATCGCGATCATCTCGGCGAGATCTCGGTCGAGATATGTGATTTTTTGGCATTGACTCAGTGGCCCATCTCAGTGGGTTTAAGGTCCCAATTGGGTTATTTGGTATTTAGCCTATTTAAGGCATTTTGAACACATTGGTGGCCTTGGATTTGTCAGAAAAGAACCCTAAGTATGATTTCTAAGTCTACTAATAGTGTGAAACTGAAATGTTGTAGGAGTAGGGAATGCAAGGTTATAAATATACAATAAGGAAGATGAACTAGTCATGTGATTGGTTGCCCCAAAGTCAATTATTTAGGAGGAAAAGCTTGAGGACATGCTATGGCAACCAAAAAATACCTGAGGTGGAAGGAAGCTCAAAAGGGACCATGCCAGAGGTAACACTAGCACTAGACGTTGGTGTGGAAGAAGACATCTCAAGCTTGGTCACCAACTGATGTTGATGCTGGAGCTCATTTGACAAGAGAGGGGTTGGTGCACTAGAGTCTGTTAGATGGGCTTGATTTGCAGCTGCTGGGAATTTCCACCATGATTGGCAGTGTCCCCTTGGCCCCTCCATAGGAACTGGATGGTCAACCACGTAGTTTCCAGTACTTATCTTTTGTATGACTTTCATGGCTGCAATACCGCACTTAACTGGAGCACGAGAAGTGTCACTTGTACGATTTTGAGAGCCTCCTGTAATAGCAACCAAGGCTGATCTCTTTGGTGTACGAGTATGAACCATAATATTTCTGCGGTTATCCTCTTTGTCAACCATGGCATATGCCTGCTTTTAGATGGGAAAAGGTTTTTGTGAAAGAATATGTGCACGTATTTGATCATATTCTATATTCAGACTAGACAGAAAGTCATATACACGAAGCTTGTCTTCCCACCTCTGATAAGTAACAACATCAGTGGCACACGTTGGGGTAAACCGCCTATAGAAGTCCTAGTGTTCAGGAATATCCTTGAAGGGTATTATAGTATTGAGAGAGGATGAGGTCTTTTTGCTGTAATTGATGAAGTTTCCTTCGTATTTCAAAACATTGTGTCATTACCAACCTTAGAATATGTCTCTTTTGCAACTTTCCAGACTGTAGCAGCATTAGGAAGGAGGTGATTTTCAACAATAAAAGGTTTGATTGAGTGAAAAATCCATAACAAGGTTCTCATCAGTTCCCCAATTATCTTGAGCTGAACTAGGCATTGTTGGTTTCATTGTCATACCATGAAGATGTCCGGTAAAACCTCGAGCACCCACTCCAAAAGCAACAAAACGAGATCATCGAAGATAATTCGTCTAGTTGAGTCTAACAGAGTTCATCTGAAAAGGGGGAAAATCATGTTTACAATTAACAAGAGCATCCTTTGCAGTAGACGAGCTAGAAGAGGCGATAATGCCCTGGGTTTTTGGGGTTATTTTTCGCTTGGTTTTCAGTGTGCAGCCTAATTTGAGGCCAATGAACATGATGGGAGTATTATTTTTGCCCAAAATCTAATACAAAGTGGTGTTCTTGACAGACACATGCCTGGCTGTATGTGGGTGAAACTGGAAGTCTGGATCATGAATTTTAACAAACGTAAATATGGATATGTTCATGGAGAAAATTTCAACTAAGACTGAAATTTTGGTTGAAACATCAAAATTTCGGTTGTAACCTAGGACTTTTTTCTAAAAATTTTGACCCTAGGTTTCGGGCCTTATATGACCTCCAAATGGTCTGATTTCTTGTCTCCTGCCTATTTAAAGCATAATAAACACAATGGAACTAGTATTTTAACAAAAATACCATTGAAAAGCAAACATTCAACTATATACTACCATATGACAAGCACCAAGAAGTACTAATTGTATTACATTTACATATCATGGTAATGGTTAGAAGTTACTTAATTTAGGGCTTAAAACTTACGAGTTACAAAGTTTTAAGAAATACAAGTACATAGATAAGTAGGCAACAAACAAACAAAACTACAAAGGTGATAGACTACTACCCTTTAATACATCTGTCCTTGTAATGTTTGCTCCCTATCCCAAGCATAATACATATCCCATGACATATGGACTATATGGTTGTCGAGGTAATCGATAACTGCAGCTCTTTACGTCGCCTCATCCGCATGGCTAAGAATTTCTAATGTGGGAAGTCGGAGTAAATAAATGCTAATGGAGGGGCTGGTAGTGGTGGTTGAATGTCTAAGATTTGATCTACAAGCATATATGACCCCGAAGAACCTTGGCAGTCAGAAGGGACACCATAATAAGCATAACCATGAGGTCCCATTAGTATTTGACTTTGATAGTTGGGAGATATACTATAAGGTCTATAACTGGAACTAGAAGCAGAACCAACACTCTCAATAGCACTATCAAGTGACTGGGAATCGGCCGGTATATACCACTTGATCCTCTAGAGGTTGTGGCTCTAGAATCATGTAAGCTTATGGATCCCATAGAGCCCACCAAGCTTCCTTACATCAACCGAACAATAAGATCTATATGATGATGTGTCCTCTGTGTCATATACGTGCTGTTTCCCCCTTCCCCTTCTTGGTATATGTTAGAGCAGTACGACATTGAGATGTAGCTCCAGCATGGTCAGAATCCTGTGTCACATAGGTGAATTGACTCTCATTTTTGAATCTTGGTGGTTGTTCTCCCCATCCTTGACTCTCAGCTGCTGGTGGTTGTCTCTCCTTAGGATTAGCCGAATCTTGATCATGAGGTCTAACATCATCATCATCCCCCTCCATCATCATAATCATCATCATGATCAGTAGCAGAGTGGGGGGGGGGGGTGCCTAAATTGCATCATCCTGTTTGACCACATAATCAAATCCTCACTCTGTGTGGATGCACCGGGTGTGGCACGAAGGGACATGCAGGCGTTACATGTGCTCTCCCCTTATGGGCCAAGAAGTCATCCACATCAGCCCCATTTTCTTTGTAATATGTCTACTCGGACAACCTCCTTCCTCATCTAGCAATGATTCTCCACTATCCTTGATCCACTCAACTATGGGTTGTCATCATCATCCATCTCAAATATGTCAGCTAACTTGATTATGTTAGTCTCTCTGTCCATCCCTGTCTAATATGATCCTCTCGTAGTCTCATATTATAGTGTATGTAGACAAGGTTCTCTAGACGCTTCACACATGCACCTCTTTGAGTGGATGAGGCTGAAGGTGCTCCAATGGTAGAATATGTCTAAGAGATCACTTTACATGCAAACACACTCAAGTGGGGTGAGTTACAGCCATATTGCAACCACCATTCAGTTGCAACAAACATAGACTTGGAGTCAATACTTAAGTAACTAACTAAAAGATAGAATATAAATAATTAAATACTAACTAAAAGATAGAATATAAATAATTAAATATATAATGAATCAACTTACCTCTAGGGTAGATTCCCTTCCCGATATGGCCACAGAGCGACCAAAACTCCCAGTAGCATCCCTAAATTCCTTTATTTAATATAAAATAAAAATAATAACTAGGTTAATAACTTAGAATAAAACTATGAATTATAAGTTATGAAATCACAATCTCACCTTCATAATGATGATTGCTTGTTTAAATAGATCCGGTTCCATCCTCTCCACTGTAGTTTGGATGGCATTTATCAAATCTTGCCTTATCCAAGCATGTGTTTGTAGTGGTACTTGGGATTTAGATAGTATGCTATGTAACAAAAAGCAAGACTAAGAGGAAATATTGTGATTATATTATGAAAACTAAATCCGCCACTAGACTTAATAATTCACTAGCCTTATGTAGTGGATGTTGTAGTTGCTTCTCCCATCTATTTTGGACGATGTCAAGGATTTTCTTGTTGCCTCGTTGGATGAGTTGAGCTACCATCCTTAAAACATGCACCACGGGCTCTAGCATCTTCACAACAATCCTCATATTAAATCAGGAGATGTCACTAAGTATGGTATTCTTTGCTCTCCTCCTTGTGGTTGAAGAACCCTCCTAGTTAAACGTTGCTTTGATGCAAACATGGTCCTAAGGCCAACATTCTTACACTCAAAGCTCTGTAGCGCAATCTAATTGGTTGTAAATCTGGTTATCCCGGCCCCACCAACTCACCCTGACATCGGTCCCTCATCATCTTTAGTACATGGGCATGTTATAGATGAAGATGGTGACATGTTGGGCTTGCTCCACTGTCTTCTTCACAAGCTTGACGTCACCCATGTCCTTTAGCATGAGTTCAATGCAATGAGCAGCACATAGAGTCCAAAATAGCTTATATTTGTCCAGAGAAGAATGTCTAAATTAGTAGTGAACCATCAACATCAAGTACGTATGTAAATGTAATGTATTTAAAATTATTATTAGAATTATAAGCATGTTTTGATGCCTGGGGTTCTCCATCATCATCAACCTAGCTTTCATGTAGTTGGAGGCATTATCATTCACAATTGGGACCACATTCTCCTCTCCAACCTCCCTTATCACTTTCTTCAACAATTTATAAATGTATTTTGCATCCTTATTCTAACTGGATGCATCCACTAACTTGAAGAACACTGTCCTCCCATCACAGTTCAACATGAAATTGATGATTAACTGTCTAGTGGGGCTAGTCCAACCATCAACCATCACAATTACTCCATAATGAGCCCACATAGGCTTCATTCCCTCAATGTAGTCATTCAGTTTCCGTTTATGCCTAGGCAGGTATACATTGTATATCTCATGCGGGGTGAGCCCCTGTATACCACAATCCACCCCTCCTATCTCCTTAATTATATCCCTATAGTAGGGCCCTTGGGCTGCATGTGCTAGAATGTTATGGTATAATGCCCTTTTGGAGAAAGCCATCCCCACTTTCTCCTTCACACTCCCCCACAAATGCTTCATCTTCTTTTGTTTATGCTCTGACCTCCTAAATAGTGCCGGATCATTACAAAGAATCTCAAGATTAGGATTTGTAGCATGTGCTAATGAAGCTTGTCCCATGTCAGGGCCTATGGGATAGGAATCTCCTCCTTCACACTCTTACTCCTCATAGGGGCCTAGGAGCTGCCCCCATACCTACTGGCTCTCTAGAGGACCCACAACCCATAGCTCTCTGCTGCTTCCTTACATCATCCATCCTCCCTTGCTTTATACTCATCCTCATTGCTCTCCTCATTCGTGCTGCCTTTGGGTCAAGATTGGTTCCATACTCAGATGGCTCATCTGGGGCAAAGTCCTGCTCTCCTAGATCTAGGAGGTCATCTAGATAAGCATCCTTGAATGCCTCCTTCTGTATTCTCTTTCTTTCCTCTTCTGCTTTCCCCCGACCAAGTATTGTGCTATTATCTTCTTCACCTCTGAGGGCATTTTAGTGCATCCTATTACATTCGCCCAGTTATATGAATCTTTAATCTAGTAGCCCCACCTTCTCTTATTTGTTTTTTGCAATAATTGCACTCATTCTTCTTCCTATCAGTTATCGATGGCCTCCTGTGTTGCCTAGCTATGTTTGACATCTTTCAGATAGAGTGCCTAATACAAGAGATACAATCTTGAAAAGCATCGCAATGTGCTCTAAAAATTACATACATGCTTCTACTAATATTCTTCTAATTTTAATTATATAATAAAAATAAATATAGTATTTTTAAGTATTTAAATAATTTTTAAAAATATTTTAATATTTTTAAATAATTAAAATAAATACTAACAACAAAAAACGATTCAACACCATCACAACATAGATCAAGTGATGGTTTCTCACATACGTTAAGTTGAAGCTCATACATCATGTATACATATATATTTTAGCTATATACCTAATTTAGAAAATAATTCTTAAAAAGAGAAAAATCTTAAAATAGTAAGGAAGAACCAAAAATAAATTTTAACACCACACAATCATATATCAACACTCTGAACTAAACATACTTTAATTTGAAAGCAGTCCAACATGATTTGAGGCATGAACAAACAAAAATAAACAATGGGAAAGTTTGTTAACTCACCTTGCAAGAATCTCAAAAACCCACCAATGGAGGACCAATTGTGGTGTTTGAATGCAATGGAGTTCCACAAATTAGGTGAAATGATGGAAGAAATCAACAAAAAGTGAAAAAATTTCAAAGGGAGCCGAAATCTTGAGGGGCGGAAGTGGGAAACCTATGGAACTCAAAATTGGGTACTTAATAATGTGTTGTTTCGGCTGAAACATGTTGGTACTAAAATTTCGGCAAGTTTTGACCGAAATTGCCCCCATGTTGTGGTCAAAACAAAGTACTAGGATGAAATTTGAAAGTTCCGTTTCGTTTTCAAAAAGTGCAGGCATTTAGGTCAAAATTTCCCCAATGTTGACCGAAATTTATTCCTTGTTTTGGGGTAAGGAGGCTCTAATGAATCTCTCATTTGCTTTCGCTGGTTCAAGCTTTCAAGGTCAAGTTTGCACTACTGGAGACACAAAAATGGTGCTGGAGGTTGATGGCCTGCAGAGGTGGATATTAAGCTGAAGAGAAATTGTAGGATTTTGGGGCTGTGATACCGAGTTGAATATCAGAGGATTTGACTTGGCAGTAAAAGACGGGCCTAATGAGTTAAAGATGCTACAAATAAAGAATGCTAGGTGGAGATGACTCAGCTTCACCTTAGCATACAAGGTATATTGTACATGGACAAATACATTCCAATTGACACCATCAGCAATATCCTTGTTTCTAAAGCCGAGTTCACTCCATTTCTGTTATAGTTTGTTGGTCTCTATAGTTTGACAACCTGAATTGCCGAAACACCATCTCAATGCCAATCAGTGTTTCAGTTAGCACTGTAGTGCTGGTTGCCAAGCACTAAGTGGCATACCATAAAAAAGTGTCGAGCTTATATTTTCATGAAAGTCAATTTTAAACCATTAAATATAGGGCATATAGCACATTACTCAGTACATGAGGCTCCTGCAACTGTGCAATCGAGGGATGGTCGTAATCTGTGCATCCTTACTGGTACTTCACGGAGAGGCTGTTTTCCTGACTTGAACCTATGACCTCTAGGTCGCAATGGAGCAATGTCATTGTCGTGTCAAGGCCCACCCTCTAAATCACACCTTTCTTATGTGGACCGTTTTCATACTTTATAATCTGTTAATCATTTACCATTTTGTAGTTGCTCTATTTTGTTTTTGATATTGAGAAGAAAAACTAATAGCCAAGTCTACTGACAGGAGTTCTTCATGTGTGTGTGTGTGTGTGTGTATATATATATACAACTGACTAATTAATTACTTTTTGCATATTGGGGAAGTTCTAAAGTGCTAGTTGACTACTCCCTCCATTCTTTAAAAACTGTCCACTTTGAAAAAATACTAATTTTAGGATTGAATATTGTTAGGAAAGGGCAATTTAGGAAAGGACAGATCCATCGAGAGTTAGTGCCTTGCGCTAACTCTCGATAGGAAAAAGAGGCGGTAATTAAGTGTTTTATACCAATCGAAATTGGTTGATGCTTTCCTATATAGAATAGACTTGTAAATTAGCCTATATATAGTGAAGTTATTTTGAGGACTGCTCATGAGTTCTATATGAGCCTCCAAAACAAAGTCGCTACTTCCATCTTCTCGTCTCTCTTATTATTCACCTTATTCTTTCTCAAACTAATATGGTATCAGAGCTGTAGGTCCTCTTATTCCTTTCGATCCTAAGAGTTAGTAGCACAAACAGTAGATTCTATAGAAAGGAAAGAAATTGCACCTGGTGTGAGAGTCGTTTCCAGAAATTAAAGGGGATGCAACACCTTACGCTGCACTTGTTGGTGGTGTTTGTTTGAAGATTGATGCAGCTCCTTACGCTGCCACTATTTGGGTGTCTCTATTAAAGATCGATGCAGACTGAGCTTTCTTTTCAAGGAGAGAGCTGTGCGATGACCTCTTCTCAAGATCGTTGCCTCGATTGATGCTAGACTTGTGCTGGAATTTGCCATTCTCAGGTATGATAAATCTCCGATTGATGAAGAAAATTTCTTTTTCTGCGATTTGGGGCTGAGGAAGAGTGACCGTTGTTGTCTTCCTCACTCACAATCTGTTTAGGGCTGAGAGAATCTCGTTTTTGGGCATTTTATCAGTTTTGAAACTGGTTTTGAGTTGGTTCAGTTTGCTCTATTGGTTCAAGTGGTTCAATATCTGGTGGTTCGTTTTTGGAATTAATTCTGATTCTGAGATTAATTTGATTATGGGATTATTCTGGAATTAATTCCGATTCCGGGATTAATCTGCTTCGATTTCGATTTCGATTTCGATTCTGGGATTAATCCGATTCCGATTTCAAAACTAATCTGGATCTGATTTCTGAGATTAATCTGATTTGGTTTTAATTGTGTTTGGATATGGGAGAAACTTCAAGTAAAAATACCATGACTGAAATTATTTCTTCATCCTCTCATCGGTTAACTAAGAAGAAATTGGAGGGTATATCAAATTTCCACCAGTGGAGGGCTATAGTTAGAATTGTTCTTATTGGACGGGGACAGATAGATCATTTGACTAAGACTGTACCTAAAGATGATGATACTTAGGCAATTGTTGATGCTCGAATACTTGGGCAAATGTTTAATTCCTTGGCCGATAATATTGTAGATTTGGGTACTCACTTACAAACTGTGAAGGAATTATGGGAGTATTTGAATGTGTTGTATTCTGGTCAGAATAATTTGGCTAGAATCGAGTAGATAGGAAAGGTAGAGATATTACCCAATATTTTGCAGATTTTAAAAGAATGTATGAAGAACTAAACTCTCTTCTACCTATCTCCTCTGATGTCAAAACTATGCAAAATCAAAGAGAGCAATTAGCTGTTATGGGTTTCTTGGGAGGTCTTGGAAAGGAGTTTGAGGCAGTTAGAGCACAGATTCTTGGTAGTGATCATGTACCCACGTTAACTGACACATTTTCAAGAGTTCTTCGTGTTGTAAGGGAGAGTACCAATAACTCTACAGAAAATTCAGCTTTGGCAACAATTTCCCGAGGCACTTCTGGAGGACAGGCCCCTGGTGGACAGAATATAGGACGAACTCAAGGAAATAATATTGGAAAATATTCGGGTTCACACAACTCTACTAACAATACAGGACTAGTTAAGACTTGTCATCATTGTGGTCGTCCAGGACATATTCAACGATATTGTTGGAAGCTTCATGGGAAGCCCCCACACATGGAGAATGCAATCATCACCTCTGAATCAGCGTCTACAACTCCTAAAGTTCATCCTGAGGGTAAGACTGTAAAGATGACTGAGGAAGATTATATTCGTTTCACTCAGTTTCAGGCCACTCAACCACAATCTGCCACTGCCACCCTCGTTCAGACAGGTAATGCTACTGCTTGCCTTTCAACCACATCTTGCCCATGGATCATTAATTCAGGAGCTTTTGATCATATGACTGGGGCTACAGGTATATTTTCCTTTTTTGTTCCATCATCCTCTTTGGTTACACTTGCTGATGGCTCTCATATCAATGTTAAAGGAGTGGGTACAGTTCAACTCACTCCATCCATTACCCTACCCTTAGTTCTTTACGTACCTAATTTGCCTTTTAATTTATTATCTGTTCATAAATTTACTAATAACTGTTTGGTGAAATTCTTTCTTGGATATTGTTTATTTTAGGATCTTACTAATAAGGTCAAGTTTGCACTTCTCGTATGTCTGGGGGGTTGTATCTATTTGAGGAGATATCCTCTACTGCTTGTTATAGTATTTCCATCCCCCATCAAATACATTGTCGGTTGGGGCATCCCCTTTGGAAAACCTAAAATTGGTAGATAAAAGTTTTCATTCTCTTTCTAAGTTGGACTGTGAGTCTTGCCAATTTGGAAAACTTCAGCGTGTGAGTTTTCCCCCTTGTATAAATAACAGATCAAACCACCCTTTCTCTTTAGTTCATTCTGATGTGTGGGGACCATGTCCTGTTACTTCTACTTCAGGTTACAAATACTTTGTTACATTTATGGATGACTTTTCAAGAGTCACTTGGCTTTATTTAATGAAAAATCGTTTAGAATTATTTGACATATTTTGCAATTTTGTTATTGAAATTCATACTTAATTTGGTGTTCCTATTCGTACTTTTTGTAGTGATAATGGCAAAGAATATTTCTCTGATCCTTTTTGTAAATTTATGGCTTCTAATGGGATTCTTCACCAATCCTCCTGTGTCGATACTCCTCAACAAAATGGGGTTGCAGAAAGAAAAAATAGACACTTATTGGAGGTCACCCGTTCTCTTTTATTTGAGATGAAGGTTCCTAAATCCTTTTGGGCTGATGCAGTTTCAACTGCTTGTTATCTTATTAACAGGATGCCTTCATCTGTCCTAAATGGCGGCATTCCTCATTTTCTCTTATTTCCTTCATCTCCCTTATTTACTTTGCCTCCCCATGTATTTTGTTGTGTATGTTACATTCATAATCATCGCCCAGGGATCTCTAAACTTGATCCTCGTGCACTAAAGTGTATGTTTGTGGGGTACTCTCGCACTCAAAAGGAATATCGTTGTTATTCTTCCGACTTACGAAGATATTTTGTTACTGCAGATGTGTCATTTTTTGAGTCCACTCCTTTTTCTACTGAATCTCGTCATTTTTTGAGTCCACTCCTTTTTCTACTGAATCTCATAGTTTAACTGAACTAAATGATGATCTATGTATTCTTCAAAGTGTGTTTCCATAGGGTACAGTTCCTTCACCTCCACCTCCGCTAGACATCACCAAAGTGTACACACGCCGTCCGAAACCACCGGCTCTCCCCTCTGCACCTACGGTCTCTACCTCTTTGCCAACTTCGTCTGCTGATCTTGCAGACGTCCCTGCCAAATCTAACCTTGATATTCCCATTGCTCTTCGGAAAGGTACTCGTTCTTGTGTTCAGTATCCCATCTCTAACTTTATTTCATATTCTACTTTATCACCTGGGTTCTCTACTGCTCTATCTACTATAGAGACTTATCTTATTCCTAAGAATGTTCTTGAAGCCTTGTCTAATCCTGGGTGGGTCATTGCAATGAACGAAGAATTACAAGCCTTAGAAGACAATTAGACTTGATATCTTGTGCCTTTACCCTCAGGAAAGACAACTATTGGTTGTAGGTGGATATTCATTGTGAAAGTTAATCCTGATGGTTCTTTAGCTCGCCTGAAAGCTCGTCTCGTTGCAAAGGGCTATGCTCAAGTTTATGGCGTAGATTATGTTTATACTTTTTCGCCTGTTGCCAAGCTTACTTCCATCCGCATTTTAATCTCTCTTGCTGCTACCTACTAGTGGCCCTTGTTTCAGTTGGATGTGAAGAATGCCTTCCTTCATGGAGATCTGCATGAGGAAGTGTATATGGAGCAACCACCTGGTTTTGTTGCTCAGGGGGAGAAGAATAAGGTTCGTCGCCTCCGCAAATCATTATATGGTCTCAAGTAGTCACCTCGAGCATGGTTTGGACGATTCACTACTGTTGTAATAGAATTTGGGATGACTTGTTGTGAAAGTGATCACTTTGTATTCTTTAAAAACTCTGATGCAGGCAAAATCTTTCTTGTAGTTTATGTTGATGATATTGTCATTACAGGAGATGACACTTCAAGAATTGATAGGTTAAAGACCTATTTACAAGAGAAATTTCAGACCAAAGAATTGGGCAAGTTAAAGTATTTTCTAGGAGTTGAAGTTGCCCAATCAACAAAGGGCATCTTCTTATCTCAACAGAAGTATGTACTGGATTTGCTTTCTGAAACAGGAATGTTGAGATCAAAACCCATAGACACTCCCATGGAATGTAACTTAAAGTTAATGCCCGAAGATGGAACCATTCTTGATGATCCAGAGAAGTACAAAAGGCTTGTTGGGAAGCTGAATTATCTGACTGTGACTAGACCTGACATTGCCTTTCTTGTCAGTGTTGTGAGTCAATTTTTGTCTGCCCCACGAACATCACACTGAGATGCAGTTATACGAATTTTGAGGTATCTTAAGAAAGCACCAGGATGAGGACTTCTTTACACTAATCATGGACATAGAAATGTAGAAGGATTCTCTGATTCTGATTGGGCTGGATCACCTATTGATAGAAGATCGACTACAGTCTACTGCACATTCGTTGGATGAAATCTTGTATCATGGAAGAGTAAGAAACAAACTGTGGTAGCAAGATCAAGCGCAGAATCTGAGTATCGTGCTATGGCACAGGTAACATGCGAGATGGTATGGATAAAACAATTACTCCAGGAATTAGGAATTATTGATGACACACCAATGAAGTTTTGGTGTGATAATCAAGCTGCGGTTCATATAGCATCAAATCCAGTTTTTCATGAACGTACGAAGCATATTGAAGTTGATTGCCACTTTGTTTGTGAGAAGTTACTACAAGGCATAATATCCCCCAAGCATGTGAGGACTGGAGAACAACTCGCAGATTTGTTCACCAAAGCTCTAGGGAATACAAGGGTTACCTATATTTGTAACAAGCTGGGCATGAGTAATATATATGCTCCAGCTTGAGGGGGAGTGTTAGGAAAGGGCAATTTGGGAAAGGACAGATCCATCGAGAGTTAGTGCCGTGTGCTAACTCTCGATAGGAAAAAGAGGCGGTAATTAAGTGTTTTATACCAATCGAAACTGGTTGATGCTTTCCTATATAGAATAGACTTGTAAACTAGCCTATATATAGTGAATTTATTTTGAGGAGTGCTTATGAGTTCTATACGAGCCTCCACAACAAAGTCGCTACTTTCATCTTCTCCTCTCTCTCATTATTCACCTTATTCTTTCTCAAACTAATAAATATCTTTCATCCCACTTAGGTTGACTATTTCCTAGTTCACCCTTAATCTACAACATGAATTTCAAGTTGATCTTCATTGACAACATAGGAAGTAGAACAACTTGGGTATGATGTCAAAGGGTAATACAGAAACCGACCAAAATTATTGTGTTTAATGTTTGAGGTGGACTATCATTCCAGAACAGTTAAGAAGCCAAGGTGGACTATCATTCCAGAACGGTTAAGAAGCCCAAGGGGACAGTTTTAAGGAATGGAGTGAGTATTTTACATTTAAAATTTCCCTGATGCTGGCTAAAGTATCATCTGCATCTTTTTCTTGAAGTATATGCGAGCTTCAATTGTAAATGTTTAAATTGTTTATAACATTTTGAGAGTATTTTGGTACCAGGAAGATGTTGAAACAAGGCCCCAGCTTGCAAAAACTGATCCCAAGGAAATACAGAAATACTATCAAATTTTCTATGAACGAAACATCAGAGACAGCCACAATCAGAAACCGTAAGACTTATTGTTGAATATAATATCTGTTTTCCTGGTTTTCTGTCTAGATTCTGACAGTTATTTATAGGGAGGAGATGGCCAAGATCTATCAGATTGCTTCGGTGTTATATGATGTTCTGAGTACTGTTGTGCCTGACAAAATTGATGAACAGGTTAGATTATTTCTTTAACAATATTAGTTGATGGTTTTTTCTTGTAAATACTTTTTAATCTCAAAAACAAGATTATTTGCAGATACACTATTATGCTAGAGAGGTTGAGATGAAAAAGAAGCAGTATGTTATCTACAACATCCTTCCTTTGGGTGCAACTGGAGCTAAGCACGCAATAATGAAACTTCCTGAGGTTTGATCTGTGTTGCACATTTTCTTAGCGGCTACAAATATATTGTTCCATCTGAAAACTCAGCCTAATCTTTTTTCCTACTGGAAATATAGATCAAAGCCGCGATTAGTGCTTTAAGCAAAGTGGAAAACTTTCCAAAGCCTAGACCTCTGCCTGATGAGCCTGATATCAGGGAAATAGCCATCCATGATCTGCTTGATTGGCTTTGGGTAGCTTTCAGGTTTCAGGCAAGTTTCACTTTCTGTTTCTACTGATTTGTGACCTGTTGTTTTGCTATGTAGATGTCTTCTTTGAGACCATGATTGTGAATTTCTGTTCACTGAATACTTAGTGTTGCATACCAATAGGTCTAAATGCCCTATCCCTTGCTTATGTTCAATGCAACTCTAGCTTGTCTAAAATGCAGTCATGTGATTCAAGCAAATAAGCACGCAATGCGATTGCAATATCAAATCAGGACACACAAAGTCCATGAAAATGGTGGTCCATCTATTATAAAGTAAAACACACGTAGCACACAAAATAGTGGCAAGGCCTACTCGAATGGGAGAATCAGAAACTAAAACCCAGCAGTCGATGGCTTGAAGGGTCTGCAACAGCCTTTGGGTTCTTTTTATTATAGCAGCATGCCAGCACCAACATGGTTTGACTAGAAGAAAGCATCACCAGATGCTTTCTCAGTTGCAGTAAAAAACACAATACTCATGGTGAAAAGAATTCAGAAGGAAACAAGATAGTTAAGAGAGAAGAGGGGGTTGGGTGGGGGGGCCGTATGGGTGTCTCATTCTAAGTTATCTCTGCTGTTGAACATAGATTACTCTATAAGCGATGGCAACATGGACTTTTAATGTCTCCAAAGTCTAATTTTCTATTGCAATGCGAGGGCCCATTTGGGAAAACTTTACAAGAAAAAGTTAAGTACTAATTCAAGTTATTCAACAATCAAAAAAATACTTTGTTGAAGAAGAATCAACTCAACAATAACATGGGAGCAAAAATAGAAACTACCTAACTAAAAGCTGATTGGAGACTAAGCTTTATATATCAGCCAACAATGCAAATTAGAAACGAAGTTGAATTATAAACTAATAATTATAGAAACTTGTAAGTCTACAAAGTTAGTAACTATGCTGCAGTCAAATTTTGGATGTGGGTCCCACACCTCCAACAAATTTTCTAGGAGTAAACCAACCAAGGCAAAATATGGGTTGTGACACAGTTCACATGAACAGTGTTTTTGGCCTTTTTTTCTTCATGTTTTGTCCTACATCACCAAAAATGTTTGTCATATAGGGCCATATATATTTTGAGCCAACATCTAATGATACAAGCCAACTACTACCAAGCACCCCTATTTGTATATGTTTGTGCTAATATTGAACAAATGTTGGGCTTCAAGTTTAAATCTTCTCCAAGGAATGTGTTCTAAAAAATTCTCCTCCAATTGTTGTTCTTGAGCATCGAATCCAAGTGTTCTTGTCTATTTTTAATAAAATTGGAACAAATAAGTTATTTGGAACTGTTCTCACAAACTGGTGATACCCAGTTGAGTTTAGCAAGGATAGTTGAAACATAATATTTATATCTCTAACATTCCATCTCCGTTTGACCGAGTTGTTTATATAATTTAGGTATCTGTGATTTGAATTATTACACCATTTGCTGTGGCACCAATTTTCGAACATGTTGTTCGAAGAGTTGAAGAAATCTTGACTTGTGTTTGAAGGACACAACAAGGTTTTATTTATACTCGTAACTTACCAATAGAGCAAACCAAATCTTCCTATTATGGGAATCTTACAAGAAAAATAAGAGATCCTAGGATATCCTAAAAATCCTAGTAAATCTACCCTCAATAAGGAAAACACAAAAATAGAAAGTAAATCTAAAAAATAAATCTACTACCATCAATTTTGTCTTACAACACTTCCCCTCAAGTTGGAGCATAGATATTTATCGTGTCCAACTTGCCAATAATTCCACTAAAAGACCTTGGTGCTTAAGCTCTTTGTAAGCACCTCAATCTTCTCTTTGATAAAATGTCTGTCAATCTGCACACTCTTGGTCCTGTCATGCTGTACTGGATTGTGAGCTATGCTAATTGCTGACTTATTGAGTACAATTGTGTAGGAACCTCTGAATGTGCCCAATCTCCTGAAGTAGCCCTTTCAGCCACAGTTCCTCAGGAATACCCTGAGCAATCGCCTTAAACTTGGCCTTGACACTAGACCTTGCAACCACAGCTTGTATATTGCTCCAGAAAAAAATTTATGTTGTTTCTTAGATCATCTCTTATTGATGAGGGGATGTATTAAATATATATTGACCGTGTAAATTTCCTAATTTGACTAATAAAAGGATTCCCAATCACTCAAAAAGATTCATTAAGATAAATAAAACTGAAACAGAATTCTACTTGCTATTCAGTATCCTTATCTAAAACTTAAACACTGAATTATTTTTCTTTGGTGATTTATTAAGGTTGTTCAAACGGGTCAATTCTTTGATGTGCTCTAAGAACAAGTCTGCAGCTGGTTGATGAATTTGGACCATCTGATTTTTGTTTTTTCTTTTTCTTTCTCATGTTATACATAGACGGGACATTATCTTTACTGGAAAAGCTAAGTGAGTGAGGGAATGCTCTAGGGTTTATTTTTATAGCTTTCTAGGTCTCCAAGTGAGACTAATGAAATCATGGGTCTTGATCCTTTATAGCTCTTACACATCCAATTATTTGAACAAATTCTTAGTAATTTGCCCCCTCGACATCATTTGTCTACGATTGTCCTAAGAAATATTACTTGGACATGTATATGTCTTTATACATTCAATTTTAAAATTTTCGTCATTTCCATAATTTATACTGTATATCTTTGTCTAATGTAAACTTCCAGAAATTCTTTTACTTATGTTGCTGTAAAATGTAAATAAAACATTCATCACTAATTATCTTCCCTCTGTAAAAGAATAGTTATGTCATTTTACTCAACATTCAGAACTCAAATTGTGTGGCAAGTGAAATTCCTAAAAACTTGCCTAAAATTTGAAATTGTTTAATAGCCAACTGGAGTACTAGACAGAACATGGTGGTTATAATGATTTTAATTGATGATAATCTTGGTAGGCTGGTCCACTGTTGGATTTGAATATTTTGCAGTAATTTATGTGTTCTAGCTTTATGATGTATCTCATCTATTGGTCTAGTGTATGTAATGGAACCTTCTTTTCTAAGAACTTAAATTTTGTTAACAAGTAAGCAGCAAATAAACAGCACTATTCCTCTGACTTTTTCTTCTTGTCATCATATATGTTCGATATCAAAGAAAGGAAATGTTGCAAATCAGAGGGAACACTTAATATTATTACTTGCAAATGCCGATTCAAGGAGCAGGCAGAAAGAAGAATATGTTCTGGTAATTCTCCTGTTGGGCAGGATCAGTATTTGCTTTCAGCACTCTGGACTTGCATGGTTCATTATGGATTGACATAGACCCTTGTTGCAGCTGGATACAACTGTTGAGGATTTGATGCAGAAAATATTAAAAAATTATTTCTCATGGTGTAAATACTTGCATCGAGAACACAATGTCAAGTAAGTGGTTGGAAGTCATATCATGTATATGGCTTGGAAGTAATTGATTATATTTCATGTCTAGATCATTTATTTCTTTTCTTATTTTTGTGTGCAGAACTGAAGATGCTGCTGCTGACAGACAACAGTTACAGCTTCTTTATATTGGACTGTATCTTCTTATTTGGGGTGAAGCTTCAAATGTTCGATTCATGCCAGAATGTATTTGCTATATCTTCCATAATGTATGTTTCCTTTCATGTTGATGAACTAGTATAATCTTTTCACACAGATTTTGTCTGTCTTCGGCTCTCTTAGGTATCATTTTTATTTATTTTTCCAAAATCAGTACTGAATCATTGTTGGTCAAAACATAAAAAATGTTTGGTGATCAATGCGTAATTAGTTTTATAACTTTTGAAAGTTGTATTTCAGAAACATGTTTATTGCCCATTAGCAAATTCACTCTGACACCTCCTCTGTCACATTGTCACTTGACAGTTACGAATTCCCATTCTTTAACATCTCCTAGAAGCCCATGACTTTTCATTTCATATGCTTAACAGGGGCAAATGATTAGACTTAAAATTCAGGACCAAGAAGGGAATCATGGTTTTTTTTTCTCAATCTTTGCAAAACTGATTATCACTTGGCTTTCATGTCCAAAGGTGAATTAGTTTATAAGACATGATTGATAAAAGATGTCAGAGGTGAGGATCATGTCCACCAAGTTCTCATAGCCCAACTTGAATATCCACCCTGAAGAACTGATGGAAGTGGTTATCAGCAAGAAGAAAAGGAAAACAAAAGGGGGGAGTGTTTGTGTTTCACTGAAATTGAGGACGAGCAGCAAGTCTTGCTGGAATCTCTTGCATTAGGACTGAATGATACATGACTCATTGAACCTCTCCCTCCACTCCAGTATCTGCATATCTGTTCCTCCATCAAGGGTTTTCAGATTAAATTAAAAAAAGAAAAGAAAAAAGAAAAAGAAAAAGAAAAAGAAAAAGAAAAAGAAAAAGAAAAAAGAAACCACCAGTCCAGAAGTGTGAGAGGTGCAGTGTTGGACGTCAGGGGGACATACGCTGGTTTGAAGCAAGTAGATGTGTGAGAGGTGCCACTTGACAATGCTGAAATGAGAAGGTTGTAAGGGTTGGGACATGGAATAAGAAGTAAAAGATGAGGGACAGGAGGGAGGAGATCTTTAAGAAGTACTTATATAAAATAGAGGGTGATAGGACACTAATGTGGATGGGCATTCTAAAGGCAGGTGAGTTCCAGGGGATCATCTCCACACAACCATGTGGGAGACAGAATTGAAAGACAAGGAGACGTGGCAGGGAATCACTGGGGAGCAGCTACTGTTGGGTGTATTCAGAGGGTATGGCTGAGGTGGAAAGGAGTTAATTAAGATTTGTCTTGGGGTTGTGGTTTTTGGGCATATGATGAGAGGAGGGAAGGGAGGGGGAATGGAATTTTCGGGCAATTTTTCCTGTGGAGAGGGGAAGACCCTCGGTTAGGGAAAATTCAGGACAGCATTCAAGTTAGGGAGGTTGTATAATGCAGTTTGAGTACAGTTTAATGGTTGTAATGCAGCTGAATTCATTCAATGAATGAATTAATCAAGAAAGGGATTCATTTACATCCTTCTCAAGCTCTGTTTTGCCTTTGAATTGCAGGAGGTGTGTGTCAGTTGTGATGGTAATCGCAGGAGGAGATTGCAAGAGGTTGCTTTAATCATCGAGTGTTAACGGGGGTCTTATCAACTGGTATCCAAGCAGCCACGATTCCAGGGAGACGAGATGCCATTGTCCGTGTTTACTGATGAAGAGAGTGCGCAAAGCTGGTTGGTCGAAGTTGTGATATTCTGTCTGGAACACCAAATCAAAGAGGAACTTTGGCTATGAGTGGCTCTCCAACACTTATAAGAGGAAGCATTGGAGTGGTTCTATAGGAAGATTTGGCCAGAGCTTGATTGGATGAGCTTCAAGGAAGCCTTGAGAGTCAAGTTCAGTGGAGGGAAGGAGAGAGCCGAGTTCAGATTTGGATTCTTACCACAACAAAACCGCGACTAGAGTTAGTGAGATGGAATTGCAAGGCCAAGCTGTACAGGGAAGGAGAGGTGGATGGGTGGCCGGAAAGAACCGGCTGGCTGTATTGTCAAACTTGAAGAAGAAGGCATCTTCTTAAGGTGGTCCATTCCCTGATGTTCAATATGAATGTGCCTTCTCGAATTTGGGGGGATGCAGTCCTTACTGCAGCCTATCTGATTAACTGAATATTGTCCTCTGTTTTGCAATAACACTGTCCCCTTGAGGTTCTTTTAGGGACAACAACTTTTACTATACCACCCAAAGTGTATGGTTATGTTGCCTTTGTCTGGAACCCCCATGTTCATGGTAAGTTGGATCTACTTGGATTATAGTGTATTTTCTTAGGTTATCTTGCTACTAGAAGGGCAATAAGTGTTATCACCTTGCTTTTAGTCGTTTCTTTCTCTCTATGGATGTTGAGTTCTAGGCACAAGTTCCCTTCTTTGTCCCTACACCTCTTTAGGGGGAAAGTATAAGTGAAGAGGTTCTGGTTCTTGTTCCTCCTTTGGATATTTCTCCCTAGATTCTTGCTAATGATACTCCTTTGGAAGTTGGAGTGACTGGACAAGAACAGTTGGTGGATGATGTGTAGGGGGAGCAAAGGCCCCAAAAGACTTATCAAAGGCTATCTGTGCGAGAAGATCCCCCTTTTATGCCTATTAGTTGGAAGCTTCTACTCCTAGTCTTGAGGAAACAGTTCTTGGTGAGTCTGTTACTCAAATATTCCTTGATCCCACTTTGGACTTACCAATTGCATTATTGTAGTATCCACGCACATGCACCAAACATCCTATTTCCAACTTTGTTTCATATCAGTCCCTATCCCTAAATTTCAAGGCTTTGTTTCCTCTTTGTCCTCTACTTTATTTCTAACACTTGATAGAAAGCATTGTCTCATTCAAATTGGAAGGAAGCAATGGGTGAGGAAATGCTAGCTTTGGAAAAAAAGAATGTGGGAATTAGTGTATTTGCTTTCAGGAAAGCAGACTGTTAGGTGCCTATGGGTGTTTGTTGTCAAGCACAACGCATATTGGACCGTGGAGAGATACAAGGCAAGATTGATGTCCAAAGGGCTTCACTTAGACTTATGTGATTAACTACTAGGAAACATTTGCCCTACTTGCCAAGATGAATATAGTCTGGGCTGTCCATTCATGCACAGTAAATAAGAGGGGGGGGGGATCCTACAACGGCTAGATGTGAACAATACTTTCCTCTATGGAGAACTTCTAGAGGAGGTATATATGAATGTGCCACCTAGATACGCTACCACTAGACTCATGGTAGAGTGTGCAATCTGAAGAGCGCCTTGTATGGGTTGAAGCAATCTCTTAGGACTTGGTTTGGGGGATTTGATATAGCCATGATTTCCAATGGCTACTAGCAAAGTAATGCAAATAATACCCTGTTCATCAAGAGAGAAAATTCCCATACCACTATACTTCTAGTCTATGTAGATGATATTGTGATCACTGCAAGTGGCGATGAGGAGATTTCAGCCTTGAAGAAATTTCAGGGAACCAAATTTTAGATCATGGACATGGGGAAACTTAGATACTTCCCTCTGGGGTATTTTGCTTATTTTGAATTTTCAAGCAAGCACAGAGTTTCCCACCCCTTTCCCACCTCCCTAGGCCATCACACCTTTACCCTAAGCCCTTTCCCTGACATGCACACCTAGGTTTTCCCCTCCCTGTTGTACCTGCACCAACACAGTGGCATTCCCTCACCCCAGTGGCTCCCTTCTTCCCCTCCCCTCACCCCACAATAGCAACAGATCCCTTAGGAAATTCTGCAGGTCTGAAGTTATGAAAGTTGCATCTGTTTCAGTTCTGAAACTGCAGACAGTAGCCAATTTGCCCTTCCCTAACCCTAGCCGACACCTACCCTCACCCTAGATTGAGTTTCACTTTGAAATTCAATGTGAGGTTTCAAATTTTTTACAGCAACCTCAGTCCTAATTCCCTGTTGCAGCAAGGTTCCCTGAAGCCTTAAGATACCCTAAACCACCTAGTTCAGCCTTCCTAATTGCTGGAAATCCTGGGCAGCCCTAGAAATCTAGTGAGATTACCTTACTACCCCTAACCCTAGATTCAGGTTGCATTATGGAGATTGGCAGACATTTTATCAAAGAAAAGATTTAAGCTGGACTGATTAGTATCATTTTTGTTACCTTTGACAATCGGCGGGCTCAGCCCATAAATGGCCTTTTGAAGTTGGTAAACTTTACTATGGGCCTCCCACTGAGCAAGAAATCCTGAGGTTGTTCTATATAGACTTCCTCCTAAGCATCACCATAGAGAAAAGCATTCTTAACATCTAGCTGAAGGAGGGGCCAATCAATTGACTGCCAATGATATAATAACTCAAACATAATATAGTTGAGCTACGAGGTAGAATGTTTCAAAATAGTCCACACCAAAAGTCTGGTTCTAACCCATAGCAACCAACGGTGCCATAAGATGCCCATTTGACCCATCTAGAAGATCTTTTGCTATATACACCTACGGGCAATGAACTAAATCCTTATTTGAAGGTAATTCCATTAGAGACCATGTCTGAGTCTGATGGGATAATATGGCATCCATCTCAGCATCCATAGCAAGTTTCCACCCAGAATAAGAGAGAGCCTTATGATGAGATTTAGTACAAGTAGGAGATATGTAGGAAGATGGAATGACTGATGGTTGGAAGATGGAAATATGTTATATATTTTGCAATAGGATATGTAGGAGAAGGTGTCACACCCTGCCTAAACTAGGTTCAATGTGTGACTGGTATGCTACACTGGCAGACCGCACAACTCAAGATTGCATAGCTTGGGCCAATTTCACATCCACACATAGATCTCAATATCAATGGCATAAAGAGGGTAGGGCATGCCACCAGCCCTTGATGAGCTAGGGGCATATTCCAATCACTGGGCTGGACATGGGCAGCAGCAGCCCAGGGTGGTGGGGGGCGCAAAGGGTTATTTTTCTGAAGGCGGTGAGGAAGGATAATACATGCTAGGCACCCAGTCTTTTCCCAATACGGATACCCTAATCAACCAAAATGAAGTTTGGAACAACACATTATTTTAAGTTAAAAAGGTCAGGACACAATACTTTCAGATTTATGAAATTAATACAGAATACTTGATCCTATTTTCCCCTTATTTTTACTCAATTTCCTCTCCCTCCAGGGAAGGAATTCTGTTAACAATATCTTACATGTATGAAACTGCGACCTTACCAATATATCTTAAACCTATTCAAAAACAAAGATTTGTTTGGACAAAATCAAATTTTTGCCAGAAAGTTTGGGGGGGGGGAAATTGAAGAACGGAACTCTGTCCTACAGTGTGTAACATATACTCATAGATTCTGTGAGGTATCAATTAATAACAAAAGTACCTACGAGCTTTTATACTTATGTATGACACACCTACTTTCCAAAATACTTAAAAATAAGTTAATCCACCCCTTTACTTGCTCCTGTTAGTTGTGACTTGTGAATGGTAAGAATGTTGTTGTATTGAAATTTGGAAGCTTTATACTTGTGCTAATTCAGAGCAAATAAAGTCTTCATGCCATTATTTTTGGCCGATAGGTTATTCGTTTTTTTTCCTTCAGACATATTTGTGTTCGAAATAGTAATCATTTTTCATCCTTATGCTCTAATTATCCTTTTCTCTGTGGACAAATAAGATGGCAAATGAGCTGAATAAAATTTGGAGCAATGCACATTTAGTTACTGGAGGTACAATTCAACCCGCCCACCAGCATAAGGATACATTTTTGGATGAAGTTGTGACGCCTATTTACCAGGTCCTGCGAAGGGTAATTACCATATTCCAATTGTTGTCATAATGTACCAATTAAGGTCAACTCTGAGCATTTGTTGTTTTGTGGAAAAGGAAGCCAAGAGAAACCAAGGAGGCAAAGCAAGCCACTCAAAGTGGAGAAATTATGACGATATAAATGAATATTTTTGGTAAAAGGGCTCATATTGTTATTTTTTCTATGGGGGCTGAATTTGGAGTATAGATTATCTTCACATGCAATGTGCTTAGCTCAGTATTCATACCATGTTGTTGAAATTTCTTGTTCTATTCCAGGTCAGACAAATGTTTTGAATTGGGGTGGCCAATGGACCGTACGGCAGACTTTTTTGTGCATTCTGATGCGACGCAGCCTAGAAATGAGGTTTTTAACCATTTGTATCTTTGCAACTGGCTGGAGAAATCGAGTTTAATATTTTCCATTCTTTGGTGCTACAGATTAAGAGATAAGATCACTAATTCCAGTGTGGGCAGCTGATAGCAATGACTGGAAGTTAAAGAACAAAAGTGTTGTACATCAATGTATCCAAGGGGAAGACATTCTCAAGACAGGGATTAGGCATTTTCAAAGTGTAGGAATTGGGGACAACGGTTTTAATGGGCATGGGAATAATGAGATTGAATTTTTTATTTCCTGACTGCTGCTTCTTGGATTTCTCTTCTTCAGGGTTTTTGTTGAAATTTTGGAGAAGTTTTAGGGAGGGTTATGGGAGCAATTGATTTCTTGTTTCCCTTTGCCAGTTACTTGATTGGTTGCTAATTTTCCTGTTTTCTCTTCTCCTTAGACTCTGATTTGCTTTTTATCTGGATTTGTCATGAAAATGAATGAATTAAAGAACTGAAAGGTGAATCATGATGCATATGTGGAAGAGATTAAAAATTTACGTTGAAAGATCGAAGGTTTTATATGGGAAGATGAACAAATATGCTAATGTCATTTCTTGAGCTGTTCTGAGAAACCAAATAAATATTGAGAAGGGGGATACATAGTGCATGTCTTAGCTTTCCTGTTGAAGTATATGGCTTTTTAGGGGATCCATTCTAGATGATCTAGGTGATGATAAAGCATGATGTTAGTGCTCGGAAATCCCCTAAAGACACTGATGTATTTGGTTACGACTACAATTTTATGCTGGTTTTGGTTCTAGCACTGAATCATCCGTTGTAGCTTTCCCAACCTTTCTTTCATCTTATTTGGTTTTTGGTGTAAATTTCTGCTTCTACAATGGAAGTCATGCACTTTAAAAGACTTTTGATATCATGCTTGTTTGTTGTGCAGCGGCCTAACAATGTCACTGCTGGAAAGAGAAAGCCCAAGACAAATTTTGTCGAAGTCCGGACATTTTGGCATCTTTATAGAAGTTTTGACCGAATGTGGGTATACTTTATATTGTCTTTCCAGGTATGTTCAGTTATACGTTTAGCAAACTAGGTGTTTTACTTTCCTAGGTATGAAATACAACTATAGTGGTACTTCTATCTGGTCTTCAGGCTATGGTAATAGTTGCATGGAGTGCTGGAGGATCCCTGTCAGCTCTTTTTGACGAGGATGTGCTTAGAAAAGTCATGAGCATTTTTGTCACCTACTCTATACTGAATTTATTGCAAGGTTAGTGACTGAATCTCCTTTGACTTCTCTAATATTTCTCTGGTAATTTAGTTTTAGTGTTGTTAGAGCTAGAATTCACTGTCCACATTTGGCTAATGTGCACTGTAGAATGTAGTCTTGAGCTCATAGCTGTATCTATTTTCACTTCATGCATCATTTTTACTACTGTGGAGCCTACAACGGCCATCTGTTGCTTGGAAATGGTTTCATTTAAAATTTCTCTGTTGTTATTTTATCTTTAGTGCCTGCTTTCTACTGCAGCTTCTCTGGATATAATTCTTAGCTGTAGAGCTTGGGGAAGCTTGAAATGTACTCAAATAGCTCGCTATCTCCTGAAGTTCATGCTTGCAGCTGCATGGGCAGTAATCCTTCCCATAGGCTATTACAGCTTTCTGCAGAATCCTACAGGACTTGTCAGATTCTTTAGTAATTGGGCTGGTAATTGGCAAAGCCAGTCCTTCTTTAACTTTTCTGTTGCAATTTTTATGATGCCCAATATATTGTCTGCAATACTATTTGTTCTTCCACCTTTACGGAGACAATTGGAGCGCGCAGATTCGCATGTTGTTGTATTTATTATGTGGTGGGCTCAGGCAAGTCTATGCTTTGTCTTTTAGCAAGTCTTTATTTCCTGTCTTTTGCATTATTTGACTGATGCCTTTACTCTTTACCAAACTATGGGTTTTTGCAGCCAAAACTATATGTTGGAAGGGGCATGCATGAGGGCTTGTTCTCACTACTCAGGTAATATGCAAGAAGAAGACAACTTCTGGGTTAAAGATAATTCCTTTGTTTTGCTGACAGGGAAAATATTTCTTCTTCTCAGATATACTCTGTTTTGGGTTCTTCTGCTAGTCAGTAAGTTTGCATTCAGCTACTATGTTGAGGTGATTTGGTTTCACCCAATTGTGTACTCTCGCAGTTTACCATGTTTTGTCTGTTAAACACAAATCTTGTGTTAAACATCTTCTGAATGTTTTGGTATACATATATATATATATATATATATATATATATATATATATATATATCTTTGATTTGAAACTTCCAATTTAGCAATTACAGAATTACTGTTCTCGCAATTATCATTTGCAGCTACTACATTTTTCAAAGTCTAACAATACACTTTCTGTGAGCAGATATTACCATTAGTTCAACCAACAAAGTTGATCATGCAGTTGAAAGTTTCTACTTACGTGTGGCATGAATTTTTTCCCAATGGTAATTTTTTTTAGTGTAACTCATTTTTCTTGGAAGAAGTTGTTGCCTATCCTAATATACTGAAACTATTGCAGCAAGATATAATATTGGTGTTGTTATTTCAATATGGGCACCAATATTTCTGGTAAGAAACTCCAGACCAGGCCTCAAGGAGTGATGTTTTGATTATCTTTTGATTGTAGGCTTCAATATTCACATTATACTGTTGGCATGTAGGTGTATTTAATGGATCCACAGATATGGTATTCTATTTTCTCCACCATATTTGGTGGTATCAATGGAGCCTTCAGTCATTTGGGTGAGGTTAGTGGCAATGTAGCAACCTTCTTCAGTACCATTAAGAAACTTGTTATGGAAATTGTTCAAAATTGTCTTGATAGTAATTCTCCTTATGTTGCTGATAATTGGTTTCAATGGAGAGACACACGTGTTGTCGGTTGTAATAAATAATGTATAATGCTGGTCATCATGTATGCTTTTTGCTTCTCTTTAGATACGGACTCTTGGGATGTTGCGCTCCAGATTTGATTCTGTGCCAGGAGCTTTCACTGAACGCCTTGTGCCATTACCAAATGAGGGTATCAAAACAAACAACTTGGTATGGGTATTTATGTGAGACAATCTTGAGATGTTTATCATACGTTATATTTCACTACTGAATATGTTTAAAAAGTATTAACCATATTTAAATTTCAAACTGCCATAGCTGTTGTACATAGGTTGGTATGGATCATATCCATCCTGAGTCTAAACAAAATATAATCTGAGTTGTGAATTGTCAATTGTGATTAATCAGCTTTAGAAAAAGCAGGATACTGAATGGAGAATTAAAGAGGAGAAAACATCAAACAAGCAAAAGGAGAAATGTTTATAGTAATTTTATGGGTTGGTTTGGCGGTTCAAAACTGGAAAAAGCTTGGCATCTTCAAGAACTCTAAACCTTTGGATCATATCAGTTATCCAGCCCAGTTCTGGTAGTGAGATTCTAGCTGGATTAGGATCTAGCTCTCAAGAAATTTGTAGAATGGAGATGTATATCTGAAGGCAATAAAACTAAGCACAGTATCCCAACCCAACCTAGATCTAATCTTTGTTTAAGTTCCGTTAGGTTGGATATGTATCACATAGATGCAAACAAAGATCTGCTCCTAGGAATCTGAACTGGATTGAGTATTTTGGATCTGATCATGGTTTGTGTCTTTGTGCTAGTCAGCTGAAAATATTTTACAGCTAGTTTCTGACCAGTCTAATTAATGACACCTGGTTTGTTAAAAATGTATATTGTGCATAATTAGGATGAGTCATTGGAAAGAAAGAATATAGCAAAGTTCTCCCAGGTGTGGAACGAGTTCATCAATTCTATGCGCGAGGAGGACTTGATCAGTAATAGGTAAGACTTCTCTTTCATGATGCATTCTGTATTTAGGCCTGAGGTTTGAGTTATTTCTTAGGTGGTTTTTATTGTCCAGGGAGAGAGACCTGCTTCTTGTACCATATTCTTCAAGTGACATATCTGTTGTCCAGTGGCCACCTTTTCTTCTAGCAAGTAAAGTATGTCTCATGCAATGCTTCTTATGTTCAATACTTAAATTATATGATTGGCAAATTTACTGTGCATCACTCTCTGGTTTTATTTTAACTAGATACCAATAGCATTAGACATGGCGAAAGATTTCAAGAGGAAGTCAGACACTGATTTATTTAAAAAGATTAAGAGTGATGCTTACATGCATTCGGCAGTTATTGAATGCTACGAAGCAGTCAGAGATATACTAGATGGCCTTTTGGATGATAAAGAGGATAAAGCGTGAGAATTAGTGCTTTTCTGTAACATTCTTTTGATTATAAGATATATTCTCTTGGTTTCTCTTCCTAATTAGCAGGCTTTATGATTTTGTGGCTTTTCTCCATACAGGATTGTCACAAACATATGCAGTGAACTGCATACTAGCATACACGATCAGAAATTCTTGAATGAATTCAGGATGAGTGAACTGCCCAATCTCAGCTCTAAGTTGGAGAGACTTCTAGTCCATTTGGTCACATTCTTGTTTAAACTCTCGTTTTCCTTCATTATTAAGTTGTGAGCTGTTGATTTGCTTTCCTATTGATACCATCAATTTTCATATTTAATGCTACATATTGACAGAAAGCCAATCAAGACAATGTTGAGTCATATAGGACCCAAACAATCAATGTCCTTCAGGATATTATGGAGATCATTACAGAGGATGTCATGGTTAATGGGCATAGGTAAGATTCCATTCAAATGGTTAGTTCGTTACTGCAAAATGCTTGATAATTTAGAATCTTATTTTCTTTTTCCCTTCCTATTTCTAGAATCATGCAAGGAGCTCATGGAGACAAAAAAGATGATGATAAGAAACAACAAAAATTTGGAAAGATAAACTTCTACCTAATGCAAGATAGTTCTTGGATGGAGAAGGTAAACCTTGGCTTCTTGTCTTTATCTGATTTCTGAAAGCTTGCATCTTTATCTTTATATGGTCAGTTCTTTGGTTATGTGTTTCCTCTTAATTTTCAGGTTGTTAGGCTTCACTTGCTTTTGACTGTTAAGGAATCTGCAATTAATGTGCCCATGAATTTGGAAGCACGCCGCCGTGTCACTTTCTTTACTAACTCCTTACTGATGAAAATGCCAAGGGCTCCAAAAGTCCGAAAGATGCTATCATTCAGGTTTGATCCTTTGAATCAAAGTCCTAGTAATTCTGTCATGCATGTCGGTAGTGATAGTATGTACATTCATAAAAGATGCTGAAGTATTGTTGAAAGAGATCACAACATAGAATAAAGAAATTATACAATATTAAAAAGCCAAAAAGAAAAAGGCACGTGACCTTCAAATGGCCTAAAGTGTCCTTCTGATGAATAAAGGCACAAGTATTTTTGAGGAAAATAACTTTCCTTTAAACATGTACAGATGAGATCCATTTACCAAAACAGTAAAACTACCAATGTCGCATCAAACTACAAATCAATTTTTCCTCGACTCATGACTGAAAAGCATTGTATCATCATCTCCATTCTCCGTCAAATAAATGTATGGCAATAATTAAGGTATTGACTACTCATCTACCTGTTGCTAGGTTTACTAATGTGTCAAATGAAATATTAAAATATCAAACTTGTATAACATGGAGAATAGTGCAGAACCAGTGCATTAATTTGGAAGTCTTAGTGAAGGTGAGTTTTTCATATATGGTGGTCTATTTCCATGAGGTGTCATATAATATAAAATCCATATTGTAAAAGTTCTTGGAATACAGACCTTTGCCGATCAATCAAGTATAATGCATCAAATGCATGAATTAAACTGAAAATTAAAATTCGAAAAATACCATGATTTCGACTCACAGACCATGTAAATCTTCAATCAGGAATAAGTATGTCTCCATTGCCACTTAATTGAACCATCCCTCTAGTGTTACCTATGTATATGAAATTTCTGTGTTAGAATATAAGGTGAAACAGCAAAGTAGGGAAGAAAAAACAGTCCTGGGATTTAGTGCCTCCATGTAGAACCCTTGTACTGGTTTATAAGTCCTAGTGTGATTTGTGTAATTTACTCTATAAATAAAGGTTTTCTTTAGGAGTTCCTCACAAGGAATGTGAGGTCTCTCATATTCCCTTCTCCCTTTTCTCTGTTTCTCCTAATCCCTGAAGATGGTGTCAGAGCTGCAGTGCTAGCATCCTATTCCTTGCACCAAAGCCTTCTTTTCCTGCTATTTCTTGACGACAACTGCTGGTGTTTTACTTGCTTATCAATTTTGAGGGTGGTCTAGAAGTTTTGGTTGAAAAGGGAGAGTACCCTATGCTGGTTGTGATTTTTTGTTTGTGAGACTGGTTCAAACTTAATGTGAAGGAACCCAGTTTCTTATTTTTTGTTGAAGGGTTAGAGGAAATTAAATTTAGCTTCCGTCCAGGTATGTACAGCTGAGCTTCAGTCCAAAACATATCTGAATCTAAATCTGGACCTAACACCACTGTTACTGAGATTATGTCCTCTATATCTTACAGTAGTACTCAACAAAAGCTATAAGGGACTATCAATTTCAATTAGTGGAAAGGGTTGTATTGACAGGCCGTGGTCAGCAAGGGCAATGAGACATGGAAAGCTGTGGATGCTCAAATCATAGGACAGATGTTAAACTCTATGGAGAGAAACTTTATTGACTTATTCACATATTGGTACGGTGAAAGAGTTGTTGAACTGTTTGAACATGCTAGAATTTCAGCACCATCAGCCTAGGGACTGAAAGTAAATTTAGAAAGAAGAAGAAGAATAGAAGAAGACTGAAGAAGAAGAGAAGAAGAAGAGAGAACAGCAGCAGCCTGCGATTCTGGAACAGCTCCACAGAATTGCAGGCCTAGTTTATTTATAGTTTTCAGATCTGAATTACATCCTTGAGTAGCAAGTAACCTTGCCCTCTAAAAAGGAAATAAAATTACAGCCAAAGGACAGACTTGACTAACACAGAACTCTGTCCAAAATAGAAAGAAGAGAAATAGGAAGTATGAGAATAGAAAGAAACTGAAAATAGAAAGTAATAGAATTCCAACTCTTCAAGCTTGTGCACCAAGTAATATATTGAGACTTGCACATCAAGGCTTGTGCAATTCTCAACACTCCCCCTTAAGCTGGAGTATGCACAAAGAAAACTCTAGCTTGGATAATTAAGAACAAGCTTGAAAGGCAGCACCAGTCTTGGAACTGTATAGCAATAGCATGTGTTGATAAACACTGAGAGAACATCATCCAGGAGACAATCAACAAAAAAAAAACCCTTTAATTCTTCTTGTCGAATGAACCATCCAATAATGAAAGCAATCGGCGATATTGAAGACAAACAAAATCCATTAGGATTGCAACATCAAAGGCACTATCCAAATAATGCCAGTAGTAGGGAGGAATCTCCACACTAATAAATTAAAAAAAAATAAAAAAAATTGTAGCTCTAATGTCCACACATAGCCTCTTGCAAGAAGGCAAAGTAGTAGGCAAAGGTATGGGTAGGTAAAAGGCAGTATTGGTTACTGTGGACCATGTAGGTAGGTAAAAGGACTGTATGGGTTATTGTGGACCAAGTAGGTAAAAGACAGTAAGGGTTACTGCGGACCAAGTAAGTAGGTAAAAGGTAGTATAGGTTACTATGAACCAAGTAGGTGGATAAAATGTAGTATTGGTTTCTCTGACCCAAGCAGGTAGGTGAAGGTAGTAAAGGTGTTGTTGTAGAATACTATCTTAGGAGGTCAAAGAACTTCACCAATAATATTCTTCAACAAATCCTAAGTAGATATGGAAAGAGTCTCCAATCTCCCCCTCATATGTAGCATTACACGTGGACAATTAATGAGAACCATTGTTCAGTATAGGAAGATTCCAAGCAATAGTTTCCAATGTGCCCTTTTATGGTAGATATAATCTTCATTCTTCTAGCAAGTCTGAATCCAAGAAATACTTTCCAAACTCTCCTTATGGTAGATTATATGGTGCATGCATCTGCCAAGCTTCAAAAAGGTGGATTCACAAGCTGATGTAATAGGAGTCCACACACACAAAAAAATGGTTAACATATGAACCCACTAGTAATTCTATAATAAACCAGATTTTTTTAAGGGGTATTGGTAATTGGTAAATAACGAAGTGATAAATAAGAAAGGAATATGGAATAAGGAAGCAAATTAATGGTAATCGAGTAAAGAGAAGCTGAAATCAGATTAAGTAGATAAGTAATGTAATAATTTTCAACCCTTAATCAAGAAAAAGCTTATGATAGAGTTCTTAGAACGTTAATTTGGCAAGTACTAGAGAAAAGAAGTGTTGCAAGTAAATATGTAGACATAGTTAAGGATATGTATGATGTTTCGGTGACAAGTGTAAGAACAGTGGGGGGCAAAGTAATGAATTCCCAATTACAGTTGAACTACATCAATGATCAACTTTAAACCCATATCTATTTGCACTTGTAATGGATGAATTAACCAAAGACATTCAAGATGAGGTCCCCTAGTGTATGCTTTTTGCTGATGATATTGTGTTGATAGATGGGACTCAAGTGGAGATTGATACCAAATTAGAATCATGGAGAGTAGCTTTGGAATCCAGAGGCTTTAAACTAAGTAGAACAAAGACAGAATATCTGTTTGTAACTTTAGTTATGATTCTGACAGATGATGAGGTGGTGATACTTGATGATAAGGAGATTCCTCAGAGTGATTGTTTTAGGTACCTAGGTTCAATCATAAATAAAAGAGGTGATATAGAGGATGATGTTTCCTAAAGAAATACAATAGGGTGGATGAAGTGGAGAGGTGCGTCTAGGGTCTTGTGTGATTGGCATATTCCATTAGAGCTTAAAAGAAAATTTTATAGGACCATTGTTCGACCAACTATGATGTACGGTGCAGAGTGTTGGGCTGTTAAAAAGAATCATATAGATAAACTTAGTGTAGCAGAAATGAGGATGCTAAGATGGATGAGTGGCAAAACTAGGAAGTATAAGATAAGGAATGATCATTAGAGTTGGTTTGGGAGTTGCTCCCATAAGTGATAAGCTTCGAGAAAGTTGTTTGAGGTGGCACGACCACGTTCAACAGAGACCTATAAATGCCCTTGTATGGGGAAGTAATATAATCCAAATTGAAGGGACTAGAAGAGCTAGGGGTAGACCTAAGATAACCTTAGGAGAAGTGGTGAGAAATGATATGCATAGCTTAGGCGTTGTATCTAGCATGACCTCAAACAGAACTTATTGGAAGGCAAGAATCCATGTAGCTGACCCATTTAGTTGGGACAAGGCTTATTGTTGTTGTTTGTAATCAAGAAAGCAAACAAACTGTATAAAGGGGAAAAAAAGAAGGAAAAACAAAGTAGAGGTTTTTGTAGGAAAATAGAAAAGTAGAAGGTTATGCTCAACCTTAGTTGCCAAAAACCTGGGAAGGAGGTGGTAGTACTTTGGTATTGCAAAAACAACCATATCTTTTCAATATTTGAGAAACAAGGAAAGAAAATGATGCAACCAGTCATGGATCAGAAGCTGAACCAGAAAATCCCAGAAAATAGTGTCTGTCAGAAGAAAAGAGGGCAATAGAATGTGGTAACGAAACCACCAGAAACTTCGCAGATTGTGATTAAATTTCCTTCTAGGTAGATACACTAATCCCTCAAAGTTTCAGCAGCATCAACATCTATTGCAGAATGAGGCAGCGTATCCATCATAACCCAGATGAGAGGGTAAAAAAAGAAAAGGAAAAAAAAAAAAAGCAGATCGATCCAAAAAACCAGAGCTGTCATGCACAGATTCAGATCTCGGTCAATAAGAAAACATATCACCCTGGGTCTTCAGCAGTAGGAATGGTAGATGACTTCATATGTGTCGTTGGAGAAGTTATTACCACATGATTATAGCAGCTATAGGTGTTTGTGCACCAGGTAAGAAGAAAAAACTTAGAATTTGATCACTGGCGAGAGAGAAGAAGGTAGTCCCTAGGCTGATTAAACCCGCTTTGAGACCATGTTAGAATTTTAGCACCTGTAATTAGCCTAGGCACTGAAAGGAAATCTAGAAAGAAGAAGAAGACTAGAAGAAGATTGAAGAAGAAGAGAAGAAGAAGAAGAGAGAACAGCAGCAGCCTGCAATTTTGGGACAGCTCCACAGAATCGCAGGCCTTGTTTATTTATAGTCTTCAGATCTGAATTACATCCTTGAAGAGCAAGTAACCTTGCCTTCTAAAAGGAAATAAAATTACAACCAAAGTACAGACTTAACTAACACAAAACTCTGTCAAAATAGAAAGAATCGAAATAGAAATTATGAAAATAGAAATAAACTGAATTTAGAAAGTAATAGAACTCCAACTCTTCAAGCTTGTGCACCAAGTGATCCTCCAATACTGATTTGCACATCAAGGCTCACGCAATTCTCAATGGAACATTTTGTAATCGGGTAAGAATAACCTTTCCCACATCTATGAGGTGTCACAAAAGTTTTATAGGGTTAATAGGAAAGGCTGACTTTTAACCCAATACTTTGTTGATTTTAAGATATATCAAGAGTTTAATGGCATAGTACCTATTACTTTTGATGTGGTTGAGAGTTGAGACAACAATTAGCCATTATGAGATTTTTGGGAGAGCTCTGAAGGAATTTGATTGTGGTACATCTCAAATTCTTGAAGGAGATGACAAACCCCAAGTACTCCGTATAGAATTTCTTGAGTTTATCTCCACCAACAATTCTACTCTAGCTCCTTTTACTTTAATCATGGGTCTAGTGGTGGTCAGCTTCTGGTCACTTGTAGTCATGGGGGTTGAGGATGAGAAAAAAACCCAATACAAAAGGAAATACACAAGGATCTATATATATTATAGGGAATGTCAGGACTTGTCAACATTGTGGACGTCTTAGCCACAGAATTTGTTGGACACATCATAAAAAGCTACCTCAGGTTGCTAACACTGTATCATCAACTACTTCTACTATTGCCATTCCGCAGTCTAACTAAGAAGCTTTGAAAATGTTTGATGAAGAATATATATTGTTCATCTAGTTCCAACTACTTCAGTCTCAGCCTCCTACTGCTACCGTTGTTTAAATAGGTAATGCTACAGCCTGTATTTCATCTACCTCTCTTTCCTGGATCACTAATTCATGTGCATCAGACCATATGAATAGTGTCTCAGGTAAGCTTTTCTCCATTTACCCATCTTCATCCACTGTGACCCTTGCTGATGGTTCCCATGCTAATGTTGAAATGTTGAAATCATAGGAATAATTAGTCTTACCCCTTCCCTATCTTATCAGATGTTCTATAATTATCAGCGTTCCTTTTAACATGTTATCCGCTCATAAACTTACCTTTTCCTAAGTCTGTTTCTAAAGCTTTGTCCAGTTTTGGGTGGACTATGATGATGACTAATGAATGGGCTACCTTACATGAGAATCGAACTTCGGATATAGTTCCCTTACCCTTACCCTCTGGCAAAGCTACCATTTGATGCTGGTGGGTGTTTGTTGTTAAGTCAATCCTGATGGTACACTTGCTTGGCTAAAGGCCAGACTTGTGGCTAAAGGTATGTTCAGGTTTAAGGTGTGGACTATCTAGGTATCTTTTCTCCTGTGATGAAGCTCACCTCTTCCCGGATTGTGATCTCATTAGTATGGTTATCAAAGCTTCCACCTAGGCGCCTAGGGGATCAAGGCGATGCCTTGTCTCCTTGCTTGGTGTTGCCTTGGTTTTCTGCCTCTATCGCCTTCCCTTGCATTGCCTTGTCACCTTGACAACCATGCTCATTAGCTGCTACTTATCATTCGCCACTGTTTCAGCTTGGTGAAGAATGCTTTCCTCAATTACGTTCTGCATGAGAAAGCCTATACGGTGCAACTTCTTGGGTTGTTGCCCAGGGGGAGAATGGGCTCTAGTCCTTTAGTTTGAATTCTAGTATCTTATTTCTTGTCAAACAAGGTCACAGCGATCTGAAATTTTATTGTTCGTCTATGAGTCCCATACTTACACAAAAAGTTTCATATAATAAATTAATGGGGACAAGGAGACATACCAGTTCTAAGGGTGTGAATTTAGTATCAGAACTAAAACCACCGACATAAAACCGTCCTTTCCGAATTGTTTCTTCCATATAAATAATTAATATAGACTAGGAGATATACCGGTTCTAAGGGTGTCAATTTTGGTGCGAAACCAAAACCACCCTTATAAAATCATCCATTTGAGCTGTTAAAAAAATGGTACAGTATGGTTTTTATAAACAATTTCTATTGCAGTATGGTATAATAATGGTTTTGGGTGCAGTAAAGATGGTAGATACCAAAACCGTTCTGCATAAACTGTTTATACCATTTTCTGTGTTGCATGCCATTTTTGTACTGTTTGTACTATTTCTGTACCATTTTATACCATTTATATACCATTTGTATACTACCATATCGTACCATTTAATTTCGTATATGTACCTTTTTTAAATCGCTACCATACCATATTGTTATGGTACCAAGGTTTTGTAAATGTAGATATAAAATGGTATGGTACGGTTTCGGTTTTGGCTATTCATCTTTAGTAACATGCCAGATTACCAAAATTTATTGGTTGACATCCTTAACTGGTTCCCCTATGAGTCAACTGCATCAGTCTACATCGATAGGGAATTGAAAATCATCCTAAACCTCTCTAGAGTTTGCCATGTGGTCTAGGTTTCTCCTTTTATTGGTTACAAAACTAAGGAAGCTATAGACAAGCCAATATAACCTAATGCGGAAACCATGAAAATACCTAGATGAGGTTGGAAAGCACCTGAACGTTCTTCTTGTTAAGATTTGTGTGAGATATGGATACAGCTTCTGTTGGATTGGAGATTGGGACCTTCTATAGTTTTGTTTTGGTGCTGCCTTCTATAGTTTTTATTTTGGTGCAGCAATTTTTTTTTCTTCTGTAATTTCCTATTTTCTTGTTTTATTTTTTTGTTAACAGAATATTGGCTGAATATTCTGTCTTGATCTCTTGTAATATTTGTTTCTAGTTTAGTGGACAGAATATTCTATCCTAGTATATTGTAATTGCAGTGGTTGGCAATTCTGGAAGATCTATCCAGAATCGCAGGGAGTTGTTCCTTCTCTGCTGGTTCTTCTTCTTTCTTCTTTATTCATTTCAGAATCTGGTTTGATTTTTAGAGTCTGGTTTCTGACATGGTATTAAAGCATTAATCTAATTCCTAAGTTGCTCTTTTTCACCTGCTGGTTTGAGAGTCGTTTCCAGTGATAGTTCAATTCCACCTACAGCAATCACCTGTCACTGCTTTACATATGATATAGATCCTTCTTTAAAAGATATTTCAAGTGATCTAATTTTTGCTGCTACTATGGTTGAAGACCCTAGAGAAGCTTAGCATTATCAGTTTCCTTCTTCTATACAGATTAAGTTCCGTTAAAAAGAAGAATCTGTTCGAACTAGCACCTATCAATTTTTTTTTTTTTTTGGGTTCTATCTATTTTATTTGGCTCTCTAGGCTGCGCTACTTTTTTTTTGGATGAATAAATAATTATATTAAAGAAACGAAAGCAAGAGAACAAGGTCTTTAAGAAGAAGACCGAAAAGAAGAACTAAGACCCCAGGAGACAACAATAAGCCTGTTCCTTGGGGTGTCATCAATAGGGGGATGGAGAATAGCTAACAATCTAGAGGAAACATCAAAATAAATGTCATTCCAAATCCTGTCTGTAGATCGAGATGAGATTTGGAGGTCCATCTCCGAAGATTGCGCTCCCACCAAAGGTAATGGATCAAGGCACAAAACACTAGCTTAGTGATCCAATTGTAGATGGAAGAATCTGAAAAGTTTATTAAAATCCAAGACCAATCTCGCCCAAACCCATAGGAATGCCCCGAACAGGGCAAAATGGAGGTAATGACTTTTCCGTAGATAAATCTGGAGAAAGGGCAGGAAAAGAAAAGGTGCTCAAGGTTCTCCAAACCGGACCAACAGAGGATGCAGTTGGGGCTAACGGGGATGTGGCGGGCAATGAGGAAGGATTGGGTGGGAAGGGCGAGGTTAAGGGCTCTCCAGAGGGTTAGGGAGTGACGGGGAATGTGGTTTTTGAACCAAACCAATGGGAGCCGGGGGTGTTAGGGCTTGTGGGATTTGAGAAGGTACCAGGCTGATGAGGTGGAGAAGGATTTGGTGGGGGGAAGGGAGCCAAATGGTGAGGTCACAAGGGGAGCTATAGAGAGTAGGGAGAGATTCCCCAAACCTGTGTGAGAATGGGCAGGGGGATAGGGATTCAGGATCCATTAGAGATGAAGGCTGCTAAGGGGGTGAACTTGGGGATACGAGTGTTATAGATAGTGCGGGGGCCAAAGTGTTTAAAGAGAATGCCCAAAGGATGCCACGGGTCAAGCAAGAAGGAAGTTGAGGAATCAAAAGAGATGGAGGTAGAAATAACTGAGATGGCTTGGGGACGAAGCAGGAGAATTTTCCTCCAAACCTATGAAGGGTTGGAGGGCATAGAAACAGTCCAGAAGGAATCCGACCGGAGAAGATAAGAGTAAACCCACTTAACCCAAATAGAGTCATGTTTTGAGGAAATTTTCCAAATGAGTTTGAGGAGGCAGGCTAAGTTAACATCGATGATCCGGCGGGTACCAAGGCCACCTTCGGAGGTAGGGCGACAAATGGAGGACCAACTGACCGGGTGGATGAAGCGTGAGGCTTCCTGCCCTTTCCAAAGGAAGGCACAAAATAAAGATTCCATCGCATGGATGTTGGACTTGAGGATGGAAAAGATTCCGCACCAGAAGAGATAGGAGGACTGGAGCACAGAGCGGATGAGAACGGCTCGTTCGACAAAGGATAAAAGCTTACTCTTCCAAAGTTGCAATTTCTTACGAATAATGTCAAGCATTGGAAGGCAATGGTGGCGAGTGAGCCTACCGGGAATGAACGGGAGGCCAAGATTGACCACAAGAGAGGAGTCGGGCGAGAAACCCGAGAGCTGGAGAAGGGAGGCTCGAAGCTACTCAGGGATACCAGAGAGGAAGATGGTGGACATACCGAGGTTAACCCGAAGGCCAAAGAGAATTCATACTGTGAGAGAGCTAAGAGGATGGAGGATATGGAAAGGTGGTTTGTTTTAGAGAAGATCATGAGATTGTCAACAAAAGCAAGATGGGTGAGATTTAGGGATTTGCACTTGGGAATGGGGGAAATGAGGAGTTGATCGGTTTCGTTTGAAGGATATGGGAGAGGACTTCCAAGGCTAGAGAGAAAAGGTAGCAAGAAAGGGGATAGCCTTGGTGGATGCCAATGCGGGAAGGGAAGAAGCCAATTGGGGATCCATTGGCAAGGATGGAGAAACGGGGAGTGGAGATACAAGAGTCGATCTAGTGGATGAAAAGGGTCGTGAAACCCGTGGAAAAGAGGACATCGCTAATGAAATCCCAGCAAATAGAATCGAAGGCTTTATGGAGATCAACCTTGAGGAGTGCAGCTGGGGAGTGGTCGAATCTATTGAAGCCGCTAGCAATCTCCGCGCAAAGAAGAATGTTATTCGCAATATTGCGGCCTAAGATGAAGGCTGATTGATTCGGGCTAACAAGGGAGGGAAAAGCCTTTTTTAGCCTATTCGCAAGGACCTTAGAAATGAATTTGTAGATGAGGTTACAGAGGGAGATGGGCCGAAAATCAGAGAGGGAAGAGGCTCCTTGCTTTTTGGGGATGAGACAGAGGAAGGTTTGATTGATGGAGGAGAGCTGGGAGGGGTTGAAGAAGAAGTTGCGGATGGCGTGGACAAAATCGCTCTCAATAAAATCCCAAGAGGCAAGGAAGAAGCCCATATTGAAACCATCGGACCCGAGGCCTTGTTAGGCTTGTGGGAGCAAATGGCAAGAAGGATTTCTTCTGTGGAAGGGATACCACTGAGAAAGGAGATGAGAGAAGGGTCAATGACTTTATTGATGAGACTGGGGGAGGGGGGGGTGGGGGCGGAAGAGAGGAAGGAGACAATCTTGGCCTTGATACTAGCGGGATCAGAAATGCAAGTACCAAGGTTAGTGATGAGGGAGGGGATGGAGTTGAAGTTAATCTGGGCCTTGAGAGATTGGTGGAAGAAGGCAGAATTGGAGTCCCCGAGCTCCAGCCATTTGATTCTGTGGCTGCGGTACTTGACTAAGCTCTATGAGTAATCTATGGAACTGTTTCATTGTGCCTGTCAACCATTGATTTTTGAGTTTTTACAGATCTATTGAACCTGCCAGGGGAGAGAGGCCATCTGAATTTGAGAGTTGTATTTCTCAGGTTTTTTTGTTTTGGGAAAGCTTTATACATAGATACTCCTAAAACTTGTTACAACAATATTTCTATCCTGTACTACCTGCTGGTTTGGGTGCTGGTTTGAAAACCTCCAAATCTACTCAAAGGATCTTCAATCCATGTTCGGTGACTAAAATCAATTTCTGGCAGTTCCTTTCATAAAAAGCCTTTTGGTGGACCTGCTCTTTTTATACCTTCCTTGGTCCATTACAGTCCTCTTTTTCTTCAAATTCTGCCTAGGATATTGTCATTGCAGCATTTTTTTGCCCTCTTTGTCTAGTTTTAATCTTATCACAAGGAGGAAAATTAGAATTTCCCTTTGTTTGGTTTTCACTGGCTAGGATTTTAGAGCTGTGATGGCAAGAGGCCAGAAGACAACCATGACTTCAAGAACAATCCTGATAGGCCCCTCATATCTCATGTGTATCTCACTAGCACAAGAAGAAAGCTAGACTTGGCGAACAACAGCTAGGGAAGGCAATCAGATATGGTCCTGAGAAGGAGGTTGTTGAATAGAGAAAGCAATCAGATCTGGTCCTAAAAAGGAGGTTGCTGAATAAAGAATGATTTGCAGAATATTGCAAAATATTTATTACTGAATAAGAGTGATTTGGGGACAGGCATAATATTTCAAAATATTTACTACTGAATGAGAGAGATTTGGGGAGATTAGGGTTGATTAGGGGTTATAAATAGGGATAAGATGTGAGTAGTAGTTAAGGATTATTTATGTGAGTGTTTGGGCAGCAATGGGGTAACTGGCACCATTGTAATCAATCTATCATTGTTCTTCGTTATTCTATCTATTAAACAATATTAGTCTTGCATTCAATTCGTGGGTTCTTATCAAGTCCCCTTAGTTTAGGTTAATTAGTTTCTTTTAAAAGTTTTTTAAATGACATTATTAGCACTTTCCTTTTGCTTATTCCACCTTTAAATCCTTTTTCTAATAGGCTATGTTTTTTTTCCTTTGATTATTATTATTATTATTATTATTATTATTATTATTATTATTATTATTATTATTATTATTATTATTATTATTATTATTATTATTATTATTATTATTTTAAATTTATTTATTTGGGAATCTCATCACTAATTGTTACCCGTACCTTCCAAATTATTTACATGCTGCCATTAAAAGTTTTTTCCTTTCAAGTTTACCCTTTGGCTTTGATTTGTAATTCCTTCTGAGATTTCTTCTAATTATATTGATGCCATTCCGATTTCAATTTTGTGATATTTACAGATTTGACATTCCTTTCTTGTATTAGAATTTGGTTGCTGTGCTATTTTTTGGTTATTATTTTGTCTAGTCCATGTGTAATACTGCATGTGAGGGGGAGATTGGAGACTTTTTCTATATCTACTCAGGATTTGTTGAAGATTATTATTTGTGAAGACTTTTATTCTCCTAAGACGGTATTCTATACCTTTTACCTACATGGTCCGCAGTGACCCATACTGCCTATTACCCACCTGGTCTGTAGTAACCCATATTGCCTTTATTTACCTACTTGGTGTGCAGTAACCAGTACTGTCTTTTACTTGCCTACTTGGTCTGCAGCAACCCATACGGCCTTTAGCTACCTACTTGGTGTAGTAACCTATACTACCTTTGACATACCCATATTGTTACCTACTACTGGCTTCTTGCGAGTACATATTTGATTTTGGGCTGCACATTTTATCTTATTGTGTGGAGATTCCTTCTTACTATTGGCATTATTTGGATAATGCCTTACATGCTACTATATTTATGGATATGGTTCATCTTTAACATAGCCTATTGTTCTAACTGTTTGATGGTTCGCTCGAGATAAAGATTTTTGCTTGGCGAAGTTCTCTCGGTGTTTATCGGTGTCGGCTTGTGCTCAAGATTAAATGAGTTTTTAATATGTTTCTTTTATTTAAAGGTGTAGCCTTTTATTTATATACTGTAGCTTGAGCGGGAGTGTTAAGATTTGTGTGAGATATGGATACAGCTTTTGTCGGATTGGAGATCTAGATCTTTTGTAGTTCCTATTTCGGTGCTGCAATTTCTATTTTCTGTAGTTTCCCTTTCTTTTGCTTTCTATTTTTTTTTGAATAGAATATTAGACTGAATATTCTGTCTTTGATTTGTTCTAATATGTGTTTCTATTTAGTGGACAAAAAATTCTATCCTGGTATATTGTAAATGCAGCCTATAAATAAAATAGCCTACAATTCTGGGAGATCTATCCAGAATCGCTGGGAGTTGTTCCTTCTCTGCTAGTTCTTCTTCTTTATTCATTTTTAGAATATGGTTTGATTTTTAGACACTTTTGTTTACTTCTTCCTTTTCTTTTTCTTTTTGGTTTCCTACTTTTTCATTTCTCTCTCTCTCTCTCTCTCTCTCTCTCTCTCTCTTCTTCTTCTTCCCACTTGGACTTGGACCCTCTCCCTGTCATGATTCTTTTTTACTCAGTTTCTCATGTTTTTCTCCTCTCTTTTTTTTCCTATTTGAATTGGGATTTCATAAAAGCTGTTTTAAAAAATAAAAGATCCTTTATTGCACTATGGGTTCGAACATGGTGCAAAATTCGCCGAAACTGGTCATTTTGCTGCCCTGAAATTTTGGAATGCTTCAGCCTAATTTCTACCCCCAGCTTCAGGTGGTATTTGGGGTCATTTTGGCTTGGGTTTTGGTGTCTAGCCTAATTTCAGGCCAATAAACACTAGGAGTGTTAGTTTTTTCTAAAACCTAACCTAAAATGTTGTTAATTATTGGCACATGCCCAATTGTATGCGGGCCAAAGTCTGGATATAAACAAATGTAAATGTGCAAATGTTGCAAGAGAACACAGAGATCTTCGTTAAATTGCATAAAAAAAGACATCAACTAAAATTCATTGGGTGCAAGCCTTTTAATCTATTTTTTCATAAATATTTAATAATTTTTAAAAAATTAAAATAATTATTTATTGGGTGAAAAAGTATTTCAACTACGTGAGATTGTGGATTGGCCCGTGGAGTTCGACATATATTAAATTCATACACATTCAAGGGATATATCATGTATATTTGTTGCATTTTTAGTGTAGAAAAATAGAGTTTTTGACGCCCAATAATAAATAAACAAATTACTTTGTGATTCGACACGTTGAGTTTGTAGATTGACCCACAGTTTTGAACATATATTAAGTCCATACCCAACCGACAACATTCAATCATGCATTTTCTAAAAATCAAGTTTTGAGAAGTGTGGTTACCTTTGAGATGAAAATCTCCAAGATTAAAGTGATACACTGCTTGACTGACATGATACATGTATTTTCTGGCAAGAATCATGCAAGAACTACCCCCAGACGTCAAAGATCGACTCAAAAAGTGAAAAGAGTCAAGCTAGAGGAAGAAGCTCTTGAGTTGAGAATCAAAATTTCGCCCAAATGTGGTGAAATTCCGATTCTGGCATGGCATTTATGAGATTTCGCCCAATGGTCAAAATTTCAGTGGCATATTAAACTTTTTGTTTTCAAAAGGGTGAAATGGAAAAATTTTGCCTCATTTCGCGGAAAAGTAGTACTATGGTTTCGAACCTTGACCTATCACTAATTACACTTAAATCCAACCATTCAGCTAACACTTGCTTATGAATATCTATTAAAATAAGCACTTTAAACCATGGGTCTGGCTTGTTGCTCTAATATTTACTCATTTCTATTTTGTGTAGTGTATTAACACCATATTTCAAAGAAGATGTTCTCTATTCTGACGAAGAACTTAACAAAGAAAATGAGGATGGAATATCAATTTTGTTTTACCTACAGAAAATATATCCTGGTAATCCTTCTCTCCTAGGGCACTCAAATATGTAGTGCTCTTCTTTTCTTGAATTAATATGGACTCACTCAGGTGATTAATTGTGTGAACTCCTTTCATGACTTGGAACTAGATGAGTGGAACAATTTTCTGGAACGTCGTAATAATGAGAAAGATGTTAATAATAAGGCTGAGTTAACTCGTCAATGGGTATCTTACAGAGCCCAGACACTTTCCAGAACAGGTTTGAGGCACCAAAAAACTTTTGCAATCTGTCTTTCATATGTGTTAATTTTGACATAATATTATTTATATCTTTATCCAGTGAGAGGGATGATGTACTATAGGCAGGCACTTGAACTTCAATGCTTCCTGGATATGGCAGAGGATACCGGTAGGTGGTTTTCTGCTGCAAATTTTTGTGCCCCTTGTTCCTATTCACTGCTCTTCAGTTTTTTTCATTACATATTTGATATTCATATCCTTCTGTAATCATGTATGGCCATTGACGGAATTAATGACCTTGAGTTATTCTGGATTCTCCTGCAGCCATTTTTAGTGGTTATAGGACAGTAGACCATCAGGAGCAAGCAGTTGCAGATATGAAGTTCACCTATGTTGTTTCCTGTCAGATCTATGGCCAACAGAAAAAATCCAGTGATCCTCGTGACCGCAGTTGTTACCAGAACATTTTAAATCTCATGTTGCAGTAAGCTATAATTCTTTTATAGGATGCTAGTAACTTCTTTTAGTCGGAATGCAAATATATTGATTATTTGTGACTGACAATCACACAACCTTGCACAAAATTGCAGGTATCGATCATTACGTGTTGCTTACATTGATGAGAAAGAGGAGAATGTGAATGGGATACCTGAAAAGTTCTATTACTCTGTTCTTCTCAAGGGAGGAGATAAATATGATGAGGTATTAATTATTATTATCTATATCAGATGTTTCCAATTACTTCTTCTGGGATAGAGTTAAGATTCTTTAAAGGGTTAGAATTTTTTACATTAACCAATTACGGTGAAAGTAAGGATGGAGCAAGGTTTCAAAGTTTTATTTTGGTCACCATTTTGACCATGGTTGAATCTGGAAATATTTTGCAGAAATGATTGCATAGCATCAAATCCATTTTGTCTGAAAGAGAAATGGTCATTTGTATTCCCAGTAAGTGGTAGTGTGGTACATTGGCTTGAAATTTCTATGAATGCTCATTTAAGCACAACTAGAATTCTCACTGTAAAAACAACACCCAAAATGATATTTGGCTTTGAACCCCAGGTTTCTTGCTCATAATGCTGCAAGTTGTATTCTTTCCTTAAAATTAGATGTAGATTGAAACATTTTGATATGTGTATCTCTTAAAATTTGACGTGAAATATCCTTTTTCAGTCATGTCATGGGAATTTAGATGAGTTTGGAGATGTTTGAATTCTCAACGAATAAGTTTTCAAAGAATGATGAATCATATCTCTGTCAGAGCAGCTCTCATGATTGATAGAAACTCCTAACTAGGGTGTCACACCCTTTAGCATTATGGCCTCAAAGGATGTATCTGGACTCTTTCTTCCACATTGAAGCACCTTCCCACCCAAATCACCGTAAACAAGAATAAGCTTTGCATACGTATTGTGTATTTAATTTCTACCATCAAGTCTTGAAGCTGGAGTGGACATGAAAGAGGACCGACACCCCCCTCTCACCCCTCCTCCCTTGCCTCTTGCTACCTCCATCTTTCCGGCCACCCCTTCTCTTCCATCCCCCTCACGGCCTTATCCTTTGGGCCTCTCTTGTTACCTTACCTTCCCAGCCCCTTAGAAGCTGGGCTTCCCTGCAAGTCTGGGACTAAACCCCCCGACCCTAGTTGACCACCAGATCACTGAATTCTATACAATTGGTGTACTTGATAATGTAGCTTCCATTTTCTATGCTCATGACCCCCCTTCCATATTGTCCAGGCCTCACTGACCAAGCAATAGAAGCCTTTTGGTACCCTAGGGGCATTTCTGTTAGACCATGCCTTCTTTCTAAATTTTCTGATGAAGACAACAGGCAAAGCTCTTGAAGGAGGGCCATGGATGGTTGAGAAAGGCACTTATTTCTTTGGCTATAGCACCAAAACTCCAGCTTACAAGCAAGGACCACAACTCCCTTCCCCTGTGGGTCTCACTCCTTTGACTCCCTCTCCGCTACTAGTGCATTGAGGGGCTGAGCATCAAAGGATCCACATTGAGTGCTCCTCTCTTCTGATACACCAAAACACTGAAGAAAGACCAACTCTCTTTTACTTACGTATGGTTATATGCATAGCAGTGGTTCGCTTCCTTTCATTGATTTCTATAATGGAGTAAATTTGGTTCTCCTTCAGGCAAGAGGTTGCATATGTTCGAAACCCCCTCACATCCAAACCTACAAAACCTTCGGCCACCACTCTTGTGCGAAGGACAAACAACCTATAGCTCCTGAAGCCAACATAGTTCCCCTAGGTGGCTCTCTCATGGGAAACTCTCTCCCCCCCCATCCCCGCCTCCATCCCCCACCCCCCACAAAAAAATAGAAAAGAAAAAGAAAAATTGCTGGTTAAACTTAATAGAGCTCCCCCAGAGGCAGGTTAAAGCAGTGAACCATGCTGACCTCGCCAGTTGCCATCTCCTCTGGTAATGTTAAGCTGAGAAAATGTAGCAGTGGTACCACCAAAATGACACTAATCATAATTGCTTTTCTCCACTAGCAGAAGATGCTGACTTTAGAAGCTCGATAGAGATCTTTGTTCGAGATACCTCCCTGTAGATCTTTGTTGCCTTTGCAAACACCTGCTGCTGCTTTTGCTAAATGCTACCTTATCTCTTTGCTGCCTCTCTATCCTGCCATCCTTCTGGGTTGCTCCTGCCAACTCCTTATCCTTTGACCATTTCTTTCGTAAATGTAACCCTTCAGCCTCTGTCACAATCCTCTACAACAGAAATTCTTCATCCTTTTAAGTTTTAACGTAACTTACTGTTGAAAGACCCCGGTAGATTTATTAGTACTTTTCCTTTTTGGTTATTTCCTTATTGGGAGTAGATTTACTAGAATTTTATTTTTCTTGTAAGATTCCCACATTGGGAAGATTTAGTTGCTCCTTCAGAAACAAGTCAAGATTTCTCCAATTCTTCCAACATGGTATTAGAGCCACCTTTGATCTAGGAAACTTGAAAACTCCATCGCAGACCTTCTCCAACACCACCACCGTCCCTGTTCCCATTCCACCACCATCACAGGCCTAAAAACTTCTCACAATAGCCTCAGCCATGATTGTTTAGCTTCCATCACCACTTTTTTTCTCCCGTTGTCCCTCCATCAAGCCATCGCCTAGATCTTTCTCTCACACACACAAACAAATAATAATAATAATAATAAAATAAAAATAAAAAAGAAAAAAAGAAAAGAAAAGAAAAGAAGAAAGAAAGAAAGAGAGAACAACCCATTGCCACTATCTACAGGTATTGCCAGTGACTTGTAGCAATCTAGAGAGGCTCTGCCATCTTCCTCTTCTCCTTTTTTCCATCTTCTGCCTACAACTTATCTTCCTCCATCTTTTCACTTCTTCTTTTTTCCATCTCCTAATTGCAGCTGCATTGCTTGACCTGCGCAGCATTTCTTTTTGTTCTTATTCCCCACCAGAATTTTGCACCTGAAAAAATCCCATTAGAACTCCATCGTGAGCCACCCATGACCAGTAGCCTCTGCTTGATTCCCTTTTTGAGCATCGGATCTGGTTTTTTAGCATCTAAGCCCTCCTTACCTATCATAACACACTAGCCCTGGCATTGATTTCTATTTTTTTACCTTCTAAGCCCTCCTTCTAATCTGTAATAATACACTAACCCCTATAAAAAGGAGGGGGGGGGGACTAGAACCAAAGTTGCCTCTCCATGTTCTAAATTTTTTTCCCACCCTAAATCATCCTTTATGAGTTGTTTTTGGTGCTGAACAATTTTTCTCCCACCAAAATCTATTTTTTCTGAGTGATCTGTTATAGTTCCTTCAATGGCCGATCCAATTACCCCCGCCTCTTCTGGTACATCTGGTATTAAGAATCCTCCCATTTCATATGTTTCTTGGAACTGTGATTTTCCTCCATTCCAGTTGACAATTGTTAAGCTTAATGGGACCAATTACCTAAACTGGTCTCGTTCTGTTTCTTTTGCGGTTGGTGCTCGTGGACTTACTGGGCATCTTAACGGAATTTCTATTAAGACTTCTTCACCTGGTATAGATTAAGACAAGTGGGAAACAGAAAATGCTTGTTTATAGGATTTCTTCTCAATTCCATTGAACTAACTACTGCAGAGAGTTACATTCTTCTTCCTGGTACTGCAACGATTTGGAGAGTTGCCAAGGAAGCATATTTTGAGGTTGGGAATGATGCTTAGGGCTTTGAAATCAGAGGAGAATTCATCAGTTGCAACTGAAGAAGTTTACCCTGTCTCAGTAATACAACACTTTTTGAGGCTATTATTAGTCTCTTGACTTCTATGGCCATTTTAGTCCATCTTGTGTTGTGGATGTTGTTGCCTATTAGAAATGGGAAGACAAGCTTAGAGTGTATTATTTTCTGGCAGGGCTAAATGTTAAGTATGATCAGATTCCTGCACACATTTTATCATAGGAACCCTCTTTGGAAGAAGTCTATGCTATGGTTGACACTCAAGAGAGTCAGAGGATAACTATGGTTCACACTCAGACATCTGACAAGTCTGCATTAGTGGCTGGTTCTAGCAACAATTAATTCAGTTCTGATGATTCTTGCGCTCCCGTGAAGTGCAAGTACTGTGGAAAAGAGCATCATGCATCATATAGACGATAATTGTTAGAAGTTGTATGGACGACTAACAAATTCTCGTGGATGAGGTAAGAATGGAAATAGGAGCAACAGTTAAGCATCTACAAATGAAGCTAGTTTTAGCACCATGAGTACTCTACACCTCTTTCCTCATACGAGCTCCAACACCTTCTGTTGTTAATATCCAGACTTTATATATCTTGATTGGGCCTTGGGATCACAATACTATGCTACATTGAGAGGGGAGAGAGAGAGAGAATTAGGGTTGATTGGGGGTTATAAATAGGGGTAAGATGTTAGGAGGGAAGGATTACTTATGTGAGTGTTTGGGCAGCCGTAGTCTAAGGGGTAACATTGTGCTGTGGGGGTGTCTAGCACCATTGTAACCAGTTTGTCTTCATTAATTGTTCTTGCATATTGTCTTTGTAATTCAATATTAGTATTTCTGGTATTCGCTCATCGAGTTCTTATTAAATTGGTATCAGAGCACGTTTTGATCCGTGGGAAGCAATGGAAACCGGATTATCCATGTTTTTGGGGGAAGGGGATGTGCATGAATGGCTTCTTCAAGTTTTGTTTTTCTGTTGGAAACACCAGATCAATGATGAACATAGGTTGAGAGTGGCGCTCCAACATTTAGAAGGAGAGGCATTAGCATGGCTTTACCGGAAGAACTGGTCAAACTTCAATTGGTCAACCTTCAAGGAACCCCTAAAATTGGATTTCAGTGTTGAGCAAGTGATTGAAGTAGCGGATGAGCAAAAAATATCAGGTCCGAGCAAGTTAATGGCATTACAGTGTATGGATAATCAATAATGGAACAAATAGAAGCAGCAAAGGTTGAAGTCGTAGAGAATGCTTTGAAAATTTTCGTAGCCTTCCAGACAATGGGTGAAGGTATCCCCAAAGAGTAATCATGGCGATGAAGCATTAGTAGAGATTTTCAAAGAGTGAAAAAGAGGCCAAAGGTAATTTAGGATGGGAGGAGCGATGCCGGGATAGAGTGGAAAAAGGCTGGGTGACAAGGTCTCCGGCAAAGCCACCTTGAATAAAGGCAGAAGCATTAGTAGTAGCACTTGCCGAGTTGCAACGCCGGCATTGGAGGAACCACATTATGCCTTGGAGGTTGTTACTGCATGATTTGCAACACTGTTTTCTCCAAAATCACAGAGAATTGGTGATTGAAGATCTGGCGCCAAGCTTTGAGAAGGAAAGTGGGAATTGATTATCGGAAATCTCGTTGAGGAAGAGCTGGAATCGATTTTTCCAGATCCAGCAGTGAAAATTTGGGCGGTGGTTAGGGTGTGGATCGCAGGTGAAGTAAGGAGGAAGAAAGGGATTGAACCGGCGGTTCAAGCCCAAGTGTGGTTCAAGTGTATCAGACCCCTGGGCCATTTGGAATATTTATTTTTATGTAATAAACCCACGTAATGGGCCTTGAGAACCCAAATAGATTTGACTACCCAAAGGCCCAAATCCATGGGTTGTGGACCAAATGTTAAAAAGGAAGCACTAGGGCCTGCCGAACTAAGCAACGCGCCCAAGATTCAAAATCTGAAGTGTGGACCTGAAGGAGCCAAATTAATTCAAAAGAACAGTGGCCCACTCACTTATTTTATGGACCCAAGGGTCAAGACGCTAGGCAGGAGCCCATCCGGTGTTATATTTTCAGGCCCAACCCAGCAGTTGCTTTAGCTCCCAAGCAAGTAAGGGTCCAAAAACCAAATGGCCCATTTGCCAAACATCATAAACAGTGGTATTTTAGGAAATACTATGTTCAACCTTCTTCTTTTAACCCTACAACTGATTTAGGGAACCAGCACCGCCTACAGTTGCTCGCGATCAAGAGGAAGGTTGCGGTGGCTCGTGCGGTAGTGAGCGTGGCTTCTATGGTTGACGGCGACCCTGAGGAGTGTGTTGGCGCTTTCTATTTCGCCAAGGACTCCATTTTTGGTTGGACATGTGTGTTGGAGACAAACTGCAAGCCTTCTACAGCAAGAGAAAAATTGGAAGTTAAGGGTGTTTTTGGTGCATGTGAGTACACTTCATTGCATATGCTAACAGAGACGCTTCCATTCGAGTAACTGAAAGCAATTACTATGTGTCGCATTCCTTTTGTAATGGATCCTTTTGCAACTTCGACATCAAACAACACATTTCCCCCCGCCAACTTGATGGACCAGTATGTAGGGGACTATGCAAAATGGCCTACTTTTGGTCGCTTCCTATGTACATTTGCAGAAAATAAGTGCATCGTTCTCAATCTTGTAGGGGAAAGGGCTGCAAATGATGATGGTATGGGGCAATCAGTGCTGCTAATCCACTGCATGCCCTTAACACATATATTGACACGAAAATCAGGGAATCCACAGATTGGCCAAGCTTGAGCCTTGAATACATTCTTGATGCTTCAAAGAACGGAAACCCCCTCCCCCACCCCAGTCACCTTGCAGTGAATGATCTTTGGAACTTGCTTCCTAACTTCCAAAGAAATTCCCTTGACTCTTGCAACATAATCAGCTGGTGTTGTGAGAATTGATTATGGTAGAATGGCTTGTTAGATAAATGTGATGTTAACTCCTTTATTTATAATCATGTGAAAAGTATATTGTTACATAATTACCCTTACTTGGAATCAAGAAATAGCAAACTAAATAAATTAACCAAACTATTTATAGAACCAAACCATAAAATCAAACCAACCAACACTCCCCCTCAAGTTGAGGCATAGATGTTAATCATGCGCAACTGGCCTACAATTGGGAGAAAATCTCCTTGCTTCAAACCCTTAGTGAAAATGTCAGCAACTTGGTCTCTAAAACTCACAAAAGGATACAAATCAGTCCTTCCAGGCTTCCGGCTTTCCTATGACAAAGAGCTTGTCAATCTCATTGTGCTTCATCCGATCATGTTGTGCAGAATTATTAGCTATCTTAATGGCAGCCTTGTTGTCACAATACAACATTATAAAGCTTGGAACTTGGACTCCAATGTTTTCTAGCAGACTTTTCAGCCATAGCAACTCACATACTCCATGAACCATAGCTTTGTATTCAGCTTCTATATTGGATAAGACGACCACATTCTGTTTTTCACTCCTACAAGTAACTGGGTTACCTCCAACAAAGATACAGTAGCCTGAAATTGATTTCTTGTTAGGAGACCCAACCCAATTTGCATCTGTATATGCTTTTACCTTTAGGTTTTCTGTGGGTGACAATATATCCCTTTTCCAGGAGTTCCCTTCAAATATTGTAATATTTTAGTAACAACCTTCATATGAGCCAATTGAGGATCATGTGTGAACTGACTCACTAGGCTTATAGCATATGCAATGTCAGGCCTGGTATGGGACAAAATAGATAAGCTTCCCTACCGACCTCTAATATCTTCCTTTGTCAACTGGTTCTCCCTCTTTCTCCTTGAATTTAGTTCTACCTTCAATAGGGCACTACCTTATAGCGCAACATTTGCATTTCAGATAATATGTCTAGGACATATTTTCTATGGGATAGGGAGATGCCATTATTTATTCTGGCTACCTTGATTCCTAGGAAATATTGTAGCTTCCAGATCTTTATCTCAAACTCCTTGCCGAAGAAGTCCTTTAGCCTATGTATTTCTTCTTCATTATTCCCTGTGATGACAATATCATCACATAGATAATGAGAAGAGTGATTTTGGTACCTGACTTCTTGACAAACATTGTATGATCAACAATACTTTGCTTGTAGCCAATAGAAGTCATTGCCCTCTGGAAGTGTCCAAACCAACACCTAACAAATTACTTCAACTCATAAATCGACCTTTTCAACCGACAAACTTTCCCTATAATACTGTCATCAGAAAAGCCATGTGGAATCTCCATGTAGTCTTCCTCCTCCAACTCTCTACGTAAAAAGGTGTTTTTTACATCCAATTGATGCAAGCTCCAATCTTTGTTCACAACTACAAACAATAGAACTCTGACAGTGTTCAGTTTTGTAACAAGGGCAAAAGTCTTCTGATAATCAATCCCATAGGTCTCTGTAAATCCCTTTGCAACTAGTGTAGCCTTCAACCTATTGATTGACCCATCCATATTCTGTTTAACCACAATCACCCACTTATAGCCCTCGGATTTTTTTTCCTGGAGGAAGTTTAACTAGCTCCCAAATATCATTTTTCTTCATTGCCTGCATTTCCTCTGTCATGATTGCCTTCCGTCTTTTATCAGCATAGGCTTCCTGCCAACTCTTAAGAACAAATATAGATGATAGAGAGGATATAGAAGCACGGTAGGAGTCGGACAAAGAATCATAAGAAACATACTTAGCTATAAGATGTTGAGTACAAGATCTCACTCCTTTTCTAATAGAAGTAGGAAGATCATAAGAAGATACCTCAGGGAGAGCATTGGAATCTAATTTTGGAGCAGGAGACTAGAGTGGTAACATGTCTACTTTCTCCACATGCTTTGGTGATTGGGATACTTTCTCAGATAAGTTTGCACCTCCTTGTTTAGATCAATTTTTTTTTGAAAAACCTCAATAGTATGCCTCACAAGATTGGTTTCCTCCTGACCAAGATCCTCATAAAGCGCAAAAGGAAAGGAATTAAATCCTCAGGTATGTTGGCTGAAGTCTCCCCTTTGTTAGGAATTGTTCCTGAACCCCTAAGTTGTGTTGTGGTGGTGTCTGGGAGTCTAGGAGTCTGTATGCATGTTAGGATAGTCTGGAGTAGGAAAGAACATCCTAGATAGAAAGTCCACATAAGTTTGCACCAGTGCACCCTGATCTGATCATATTCCACATTTAGATCAACCAAGAAGTCATTTATTCAAAGATTGTCAACATGCTTCTGATAAGCAGCCACATCATCAAGATTCGTGAGATGATAGCCCCCATAATGATCCAACTCTTTCTAAAGAGATCGCAATTCAGCATAGTATTGAGCTACAACCAGTTCCTTCAGGGTAATCTTATGAAGCATCTTCTGTAGCTTATAAACCTGTGCATCATTCCCCAAATTGTCCATACATCTCTGTAGTAGACTTCCAGATTTGGATTGTAGTATTAAGCAATAGATATCCACGGGCAAGATTTGGATTCATGGAATTCAAAAAAAACGACATAACAAAAAATTCATTTAAAATCCACTTATCTTGAGAAGCGCCGGTGGTGGTGGGTGTTGGTAAATGACATTTTAGCATTGCCACATCAGCCTCCATTAGTTTTGATGATATCAAACACGAATTACTAATGTCTATATTAAGTTGTGATTGTCTAGCTCATTACAAAAGTAAGTGGACCAAATCCAATTCATTGGATCAAACTCACTGAATGCTCAAGCCCAAGTCAAGATCAAATCAGTTTAGACAAGGAACCAAAGTCAAGATAAGTGTCAAGATCAAAGCACAAGAAGATGCGAAAATCAAGTTGCGGGACTTAGGAGACCTCCACATGCAAATCAAATGTAATCGCACTAAATTATACGCATATCATGTCACTAGACTGACCTAGAACATATTAGGAGAGTGTATGACGCTTAGGGTTGGCTAGAAATACCAAAAACCCAATTACTTTGCACTCTGTGCTGCAAACGGACATCCGTCTGAGCCAAACGCTTGTCTGTCTAGTCACAGAGTGCCATACGGAAATCTGCCTGGCAATTGAAAGCCAGACGGACGTCCGTTTGGTTTTAAGTTGCCTTAATGACTACTTTTTTTAATAGATACGTTCCAGACAGATGTTCGTCTGAACTGAAAATTGGGAGAAAAACTTGTCCGTTTTCTATCCCTTGGGTTTGGGCTAAGGCACTCAAAGACCATCTATGTAAGTCCAATTCACCCCATTTGAGAGCAAAAACCTTGCCAATTGATCAACTACTCTCCAAACACTCTCAAGCTCTCAAATTACAAGAAATCAATTGTGTTTTGCTTCTTATCCTCACTCAACCTTGAAGAACATACCAAGGTGTTAAACATGTTTGTGGAAGCCAAGCTTGAGGTGATTGAAGGCATTGGTGGTGCATTCATTTTGATTTGAGCATACGCTCTCATTGCATCACACTCACACAAGAGGTAAAGTGTCACACCTTTTGTTAGGTAACATCCTTCTCTTGTATATTGCTTGTTTCCAATTCTAAGTCTAGGTAGATAGAATTGTTTGGGTGCTCTTGCCCGTGAACAAAGATTGAAGAGGTTGCTCTTGCCTCGTAATAAAGATTTTAATGGGTAAAGAATATAGAAAGAGAATCACTAATGGAAATCTCTTTTGAAAACAAAGAGAGGAGTGGACATACACTTGTAAAGTCGAACCACTATTACTTCTTGTGTTATGGTTGTTTGTTATTGTTTAATTTCATTTGGATTTTCAATTCATCTTAAATTTGCAATCAAACCAAAGAATTGGGCAACTTCGCAAGTTGCAACCTATTCACCCCCTCTAGGTTGCACCAACAATTGATATCAGAGCGGGAGCTTAATTTGAGATTGGAATCAATCTATAAAAGAATAAAAGATTATGGCCTTTCCTTTTGACCAAGTACCCTTAAGAACCGAAGGACTTAACCCATCTAGACCTCCATACTTTAATGAAGAAGGTTTTGCCTATTGGAAAAATAGGTTTGAAGATTTCGTTTGTGCACATGACTTCTATGTTTGGGACATCATCGCATGTGGACCAAATGAAATTCTTAAGTTAGATGAAGATGGCAATAAGATACCCAAACCCAAGGTCGAATGGAGTGTAACTGACAAGGCCAAAATTCAATTAAACCACAAAGCAAAAATATTTTTGCAATGTGCTTTAAGTGAAAGAATCTACAATAGATATGTGATTTGCAAGAGTGCTAAGGATATTTTCGATAAGTTGGTTGTTACATATGAAGGGACCAACCACATAAAAAAGATGAACTTAGATATTTATATGTTTCAATATGAAGACTTTAAAATGTTAGATAATAAGAATATTACTTCTTTATTCAATAGATTCATTAACGTTGTTAACAAGTTGCATAGCCTTGGAAAGGACTTCACAAATAAGGATATGACAAGAAGAATTCTAAGAGCTCTTCCACCTTCATGGAGACCTAAAAGGACTACAATTCAAGAAGTGAAAAATTTCTTAAAAACTATCCTTGATGAGTTTATGGGGTCTTTGCTTGCTCATGAAGCTAAGCTTGAAGAGGATGACAAGGTCAAACCAAGCGTGCAACAGGATCGAAAGAAGAAGTCCATATCCTTAAAAAGTGCCATCAAAGTGAAAGAAGAAAGTGAGAGTGGACGGGGACTTTGAGAATGAAATAAACTCAATCATCAAAGAGCTCAAGAAACTTCTCAAAAAGAAAGGAGGAAAGCATTTTCACAAAGGATAATCCTCTAAGGAGCACAAAGCTAAAAATCTTTCTAAGGAAAGAACTCATGCTTCTAACAAAAATGTAACTTGTCGTAAGTGTAGGAAACCGGGTCACATCAAATCCGAGTGCCCAAATGAAGAAAAGAAGAGAGCCTATATGGCCGAAACATCCTACATCACTAGTGATGATGAAGAAGAAAAGGAAGAGTCTGATGAAGAGAGAATCAACTTGGTTCTTATGGCAAAGTCCAAGGAAGAACAAGAGGACCTTGAGGTAAATTCTTCTTATAGTTTAAATTCCATTAATAATGGTGATATGGGATAAATGAATCAAATGACATGGATAGGGACAACTTAATTGGAGTCTTGTTCAAAATAATTAAGGACCCTAAAAAAGCTTATTAAAGGAGAGCGTGTTGTTATCTTCTCTTTTATGCATTCATGTAGGGGGAGAGTGCATATATGAGGGAGAGAATGTTGTTTTATACATTAATATAGGGGGAGCATATGTTAAGGGGGAGAGTTATTTGAGGGGAAGCATTCCATGCTTTTCTCGTTTTTGTTGATGACAAAGAGGGAGAAATTTTGGTAACATAAAGATATATATGATGTTTTATGTAATTTTCCATGATCGGGGGCATTTGAGGTACTTCATGCATAAGTGATAATTTTACTATCTCTAATGATTATTCATATGCTATATCACTTGTGTCTTCATTATCATAAAAAGGGGGGAGATTGTTGGAAAATGACATGTCAGCATTGCCAAATTAGCCTTCATTAGTTTTGACGATAACAAACACAAATTACTAATGTCTATATTAAGTTGTGATTATCCAACTCAGTACGAAAGCAAGTGGACCAAATCCAACTCATTGGATCTAACTCACCGGAGGCTCAAGCCTAAGTCAAGATCAAGTCAACTTGGACAAGGAACCAAAGTCAAGATGAATGTCAAGATCAAAGCACAAGAAGATACGAAAATCAAGTCAAGTTCAAAATCGGGACGTAGGACATCTCCACATGCACTCATATGTAACCGCACCAAATTATACACATATTATGTCACTAGACTAACCTAGGATATATTAGGAGAGTGTATGAGGCTTAGGGTTGGCTAGAAATACCAAAAGCCCAATTATTGTGCACTTCCAACCGACTCTATTCAATTTTTTGGGAATGTTCCCCAAAATTTTTGCCTCGAGGCCTCCCACCCCTGAACTCCCATGCCTACCTTGGGAATCCTATTTGCTGACCTACCATTGATACAAAGTTGCCAACAATGACGACACCCAAGAACAGCCATTGCATTAGCAAACTACCCCTTTTGGAATCGTTCGCAACAAATCAAAGTAAGCACTCTTCTCTCCCTTTGTCAACATTAACGAAGGAGCCAGCACCAGCCACGTGCTCCCCCTGAGGCCCTGACTGAGGTCTGCTAGGACTGCTTGAACATTACTGCACTAAATTGATCTCTTAGTTTCTCAATGCTTTCTTTGTAAGAGCCTTGGTAAAGATGTGAGTAACTTAATCACTTGTTGGCATGAACTCTAAATTAATAGCCTAGTGAACCACATTGCCCTTTAGAAATGATAAGGGTTGTCTGGTGAACATTATTTTGGGAGTTGTTTAAAGCACTCATATTCATGGTAGGAGATTCAATCTCAAGCTTCCAAAAAATGCGGGATCTCAGTAAAGATATTGTAATTTTTAGAGGGCTCAACTTGAGTGAACTCGAGGGCGCATCTCATAGGGTCAGGTTGGGCTGAAACTTGGTATTTTGCATATTTTAGGCCTTCTAAACACATTGGTGGCGTTAAATTTGTGAGAAAACATCCAGCCATATACTCCCCTTGACTGAGGTTTGCTACAACTGCTTGAACAATCAATTGATATAAATGAAAACTGAGTGATAAGATACATCAAAATAACATAAATCGTGCAGAATTCCTTAGGAGTGTTACAGGTGAAGATTTGGTGAGATTCAGGCAAAAAATACGGCTAAAAAGGGTCTTGCAGTCTGCTGTCAAGAGAAGAACCGAGAGGTACGACAGGGAGTCGAGACAAGATAGGAATCTCATCTCGATCGAGAGAGTAGATGTAAAAAGGGGTTGTTTCGAACCGAGATTTCAACTCAACCAAGATCTTAGTCAAGTTTGGGTATTATTCCAGTATTGCACTTGGTCTAGCTAGAGCCCCTGGAAAGCAAGATCTTGATCGAGGTCTTGGCGAGATCTCCTACCATTCTCCCATTATCACACATAATGGAGACTAGTAATCTATGACAACTCCAAAGTCAGCCACATGTCTTTTCATAGAACCTGCATGCAACATGTCACTGCTGCTATATGTTCAGCCCCTGCAATACTCATAGGTACAGAATCTTGTCACTTGCTGTGCCATGCAACTAGGCTTGAACCTAGATAAATAGCACCAACACTTGTACTTTTTCCATGATCAATGGGACCTGCCCAATTAGCTTCTGAAAAAGCAGTCAATGTGAAATTAGAATTCGGATAATACAATCCATATTCAACAGTAACCCCTCTGAAAACCTTAGTGGCTAGAAGCTCGAAATCACTGAAATTTGTGAGTTTTGGGCCGGGACAAGTGACTTTTTATCCCATAAAAACTGTTTTTGCCCCATCTTGGTCGAGATTTTGACCAACTCAGCCGAGTTGTTAACTTTTTTCTAACCATGTACTCATCTCCCTTTCTTAGGGAACCCAGATTTAGGCAAAATTTTGATCGTTTTCTACCAGAACTGAACCATGGATTTATGCATTTTGGGTATACTTGTAGATCTACTTGTAGTTGCCCTCTTTCTCTTATTATGCATAAATCATGGCTGTGCCCTCTTGAGATATAAGTCATTATTTTTCTCAATGCTCTCTTTACAATTTAGTTTTTGAACTTTTCATTTTGGCACACGGTCATGATGTCAAGCACATCATCTTTAACCTTTTCGGAACTGGCAGAATTCTGAGCACATATGATGAGAAAGGGCCGAATCAAGCTGGCTTTTATGAATCTCCGCCCTACTAGAAAGCAAAGGAGGTGGCCTAATAGTAGGGGACAACTATCTGTCCCGCCTCTATGGGCATAGGTTCAAGTGTAACAACAGAGTTTTATCAAAAGGGATATTCCAGCATTGATTATTTTGGTCCCAATAGCTTCTTTTTCAAGGTAGGACGAAGAAATGATTACAATTATTATGAACTTTTAAAGTGCCATAAACAAATAACAGAATAAGGAAAATGATACACTTTGTCCAATTCTTGAATACATAACAAATATAAACAGCGATGGATCCTAGAGATTAGGGAACACCATTGAGAATTTCATTCCCATGGTCTGAATACATTTTAAATTGTTGCATTTTATATTGCTGTCTCACTGTTATTAGAGCTGGTCCAGAAGTAGCTCCAATAAATGATAAGCTACAAGAAAATCTTTGAGCTGTCTCGGTTACATTCAATGGAAGCCTGTAAATGCCCCTACACAAAGAAGCAATTGAATCCATATTGAAGGAGTTAGAAGAACTAGGAGCAGTCCTAAGATAACCTTGAGAGAAGTGGTGAGAAAAGATATGTATAGCTTAGGCCTTGAATCAAAAGAGAGCTGATTGGTAGGCAAGAATCATGCAGCTGACCCCAATTAGTTGGAACAACGCTTGTTGTTGTTGTTATTGTTGTTGTATATTGCTGTCCCACTCCCCCTACCTGCTTCACCCCACCTCCCCCCCCCCCCTCTTCAAAATCCCTACTTCTGGAAAAAAAAATGGAAAAGAAAAGGTCGCAAACAACCAATAGCATATTATAGGTTTCAAAATTTTATATTTGTTCAATGATATGACACCTTATCTTACTTTCTGACTGTATATGGATTTGCTTCTGCCTGCATAGGAAATTTACCGCATCAAGCTCCCTGGCCCTCCAACTTATATTGGTGAAGGGAAGCCAGAAAACCAAAATCATGCCATAATTTTCACTCGTGGAGAAGCACTTCAGACCATAGACATGAATCAGGTACGGTTGGAACCACACTTCAGACTACAGACATGAATCAGGTAGGGTAGGTAAAAAATCAGCCTTTGTGTAGCATGTCTTTATCCTATACCATATTTGATACCTGAAATCAAGTCAGAGATCATCCAATGTGTTTTCTTGGTTTTCCATTCTTGGTACATACTAAAACGTGAGTGATAGGAGTCCATCAACCACACGCTTATTCCAGTGCAACTCTTCCTGGTAAAAAAGAAACCATTTCCTGTTGAGGCTCAAACTTTGTCAGCCCAAGTCACTTAGCTTATGTGCATGATCTTGAATTTTCCTCCAACTTTCCACTGCCCAACTAGATTTTGCCCTATCCATTCAACAACGGACACTTATAATTCCTTTTCCTTTCATTTTTGCATTTTTCTTTTCCTGTCTGCTGTTGACAATTTCTTTTCTTTTTTTTTTTTTTTTTTTTTTTTTTTTGTGGTATTGGTGCTTTTTTAATACTAGAAATTAAACGTCGCCGGATGGGTGCGAACCCAAGACCTCCCCATGGGAGGCTGGGCTTTTAACCGCTCTACTAACCCACCATTGACTGGCAATTTCTTTTCTATGTTGCTAAAAAATGCAAACTTCTGTTGTGGCTTATTTAAATAATATCTTTCACCTTCTTAAAGAAACAGAAAGGCTTACTGACCTGTTATCTATTCCTCTTTGAGATTGATTAACACTTAACACTTTTTGTCTTATTAAACTATATTTTTAGGATAATTACCTTGAGGAGGCTTTCAAGATGAGAAATGTCTTGGAGGAATTTTCAGAACATCGTCATTGGCGAAAGCCCACAATTTTGGGTCTTCGGGAGCATATTTTTACTGGAAGGCTAGTTTTTTCATAAATAATCTAGTTTCCTTTTTCAATTTTATTTTCATTAAAATTAGCATTCGATGAGGAGTAGTTTAGTGTTTTTTACAACTATCTGGCTTAATATCTGTTAGTTTCATCATTTTCCAGTGTTTCTTCACTTGCTTGGTTCATGTCCAATCAGGAGAGTAGTTTTGTTACTATAGGGCAGCGAACTTTGGCAAACCCTCTTCGGTAAGTGTTTTACTTTTCATCCATGAGATGTTAATGGTAGATAATAGAAAAAGGCAAAGAACATTCCTCTTTTATTATGTGCTCCTCACTCCTTGTACTGAATTACAAGTTAAAACATCAAATGATACAATATGCTTTCCAGTAATAAGTCTCTCTTTAGTCAATTATTTAGTCTTCCTTTTAGATTAATATCCTTTTGTTGTGTAGGCCGGAAGCTACTAACGCTATCTTCTCCTCCATTATAAATAAGAGGCTTAGTGGTCTTATTAGATACACTCAGGCATTAACACTTGTTGGCCTTTAAAGTTTATTTTTTTATTTTTTCCCACCTTTTTGGATGAATAAAGAAATCCATCAACCAAAGAAGAGAGAGGGGTGGGGGAGAGAATACAAAAGTGAATCAAAGGAAAAAAGAAAACAATGCTCAATAAATGGCATGAGGTACTCCAAACTATTCTTGTTGAACCCAGACTTGGGAAAAGAGTTGTCCCCAAAAAATTAAACTAACAAATTCAAATTTAAAATCAGAAATGGAACTCAATGGGTGGTGCTACTACAAAAAAGGGTGTGTGGTGGTGTGTTCTAAAGAGGAAGAAAAGAAGACAAGGAGGAGAAGACAAAGAAGAGGATAAAGGTTAGAATCATCAAATATGATGGGTCTTTTTATTGATGCTATGAGTTGACAATATTAGTTGTACGGGATGCAGTTGATTGATTTCCAAATCAAGTGGGGTACACTATATTATGATATCTTAAAGGGGTGGTACGTGAAATTGAGCCTTTACTAAATTATTAAGTGATAGGTTCTAATAGAATATGAAGCATGTTTAGAATAAGAAATTGAATGTGAAGCATGTTTAGCCCATGAAAAGAAAAATTGAAGACATTTTTGAACTTTTAGTCTTCAACTTACCAAATTGACTTTGAAATACAACAGGAGAGTTGAAAAGAAATATTTGACATGGAAACTTGGGAGAATCTGTTTGTGTAGATGACATCAGTGTAGATGAGCTGAAAAGGAAAAAACTACACATAACAGTTGTTGGTAGATTCAGTTGAAGAAGAAAAAAATAGTCTAAATTTTTTCTGTTGAATTACAAGTTTTTTATCCCAAAACCTACATTAAATACCAAAATTATTGCTAATAATTCTGACTAAAAAGGTAAGATAAATACACCTAATAAAAGAAAGAAAATAAGGTTCAAAATATGAAAAAACTTCAAAAGTAGAGCTTGTGGCAACTGGCAACAGAGGTCTGGTAAATCAATATCATCCTTTCCCTTCTCTACTGCTATTCATTTCATGGAACCTGGTAACTCTTGCTTGGTGACGCTAACTGAAGGAGCTCTGCTCTCTCATGAGGGAGAATTGGTTGAGGTATTTGAATTGCAATCAGATCCACCAAGTTTTGGTGTCCTTTCTCTGTTTTGTGATCCTGAGCAAACTTCTGTAAAAATGTAGCTCTCTCTCTCTCTCTCTCTCTCTCTCTCAACAATACAAAGTAATAGTCGGATAATTGGTTAGTTCCAAGGCCACGTACAAGTACTGCTGGATAGGTACACCTTGAAGACATAAAAGTTCTAAATCTTTTAGGTGTTCTGAAGCCAGAGAATATAACTATGATTACTAACAGATTGTACTTAATATAATAAGTGGACTAGTTTTTAATTATTTCACATTTTTTTAGACATTGAGGTGGTTTTACAGAATGACGAAACTAAATCTGAATATAAACGGAAATGAATTTCTTATTTGTACCTTGAAGTATTCTGCAAGACGTTATTATGTGTAATTTATATTTATAAAAATAACATTCATGAGGAATTTGGATGTTATTGGAAACTAATGAGTGGTACTTTTTTTAAAATTTTTTTATGGTACAATATACTACTTTTACTTTGCTTTGATATCGATAATTCTTTTTAATTGGTATTCATTTACAAAGTTTGTATGCTTTTTATTCAGGGTCCGGTTCCATTATGGTCATCCTGACATATTTGACAGAATCTTTCACCTTACACGAGGAGGCATAAGCAAAGCTTCAAAAACGATTAACTTGAGTGAAGACATATTTTCAGGTAACAGTGTACTTGTACAAATCTATTTTATTCAGTAGATAAATGAATGGATAAGTGGAAAAGGAGAGTAGATTTGGGTGTCAATTACCTTCAACAGTAAGAACAAAGTTTCCTCTCCAGTTGTATTGACCCCAAGGAACAAGCATATTGTTATCTCCTAGGGTCTTCACTCCTCTATTGCTTGTCCTCTTCCTAAGGGCTTAGTCTGGCTTTTTTTGTCTTTTGTGTTTGTTTTTTTCCCTCTATTTGTGGCCTTCTGTATTCTCTCTCTTTGGCAACGAATTGTTTACTCATTAAGAAATGTGTTGAAGTTCTGCAGGATTCAATTCAACTCTACGTGGGGGATATGTTACACACCATGAATATATCCAAGTTGGAAAGGGACGTGATGTGGGAATGAATCAAATTTCACTTTTCGAGGCAAAGGTGGCAAATGGAAATGGAGAGCAGACACTGAGCCGTGATGTTTATCGGCTGGGACGTCGTTTTGATTTCTATAGAATGCTGTCGTTCTACTTTACCACAGTTGGTTTCTACTTCAGTAGCATGGTATGCTAACTTCATACAATCCACTGTAGTTACTGCAATCAAGAACATGATAACCATGCTGAATAGTCTAAAACTTGGTGCAAAAGCATATTATTTTTGCAATTTGGTTCTATTGTTCCATTAATTTTCAATTTTACTATTGTTTGAAAATCCAATATTCAATAGTGATAATTCCAGAGAAAGATAGAAAGAGAAGAGGAAGTGTTGAGAAGGATATAGCCGAAGGAGGTTTCACATAAGATGTGAAGGCCTCTAATCTCTTATATATATTGAACAGAGAAAACAGGAAGTACAACTTAAAAAGGAAAAGAAAAGAATACAAAACCCATGCACGGCCTCCCATTGGGATTAGTGGCTAGCCCCTGATAAGATATTGTAGTCTCTATTTGACCTTTTCACCCTTGAAACCTGTCTCTTTTCCTATTCTATCCTTTTATTCTTGTGCTCCCACTCAAGCTTGCTCGTAAAATTAAGGGTAAATATCACATACCTTCCCTCTTAGTTGACCAAATGGTGCTTGGAGTCTAGGACCCCCTCTTAGTTAGATGATATCACTTGCCTCCCTTCTATTAACTTTTTAAGTTAAGTTCTACTTTTACCATTAAATATTTCTCTAGAGTCCCAAACTATCCTTAACTGAAAAGATGTTTTAGTAGTTAAAACCCTATTACCCTCAATTAATATTTGTTTTAATACCACAAAATACCCTCAATTACCCTAGTCGTTAAAACCCTGAATTACCCTAAATTAATTTTATTTCTTAAAACCCAATATACCCCTTATGTTTTTCAATCTAGACGTTTCTCATACATTAGAAAACCCCCAAAAAGGAAAAAAGGAAAAAAGGAAAAAAGAAAAAAAGTAAAGGAAAGAAAAGAAAAGAAAAGGAACCATAAGAAAGACATCTAGGTTTTTTAATTTTTTTTTTTAAAGAAAGACGTCTAGTTTAAACAACATAGGGGTATTTGGGAGTTTTTCAAGAATAAAATTAATTGAGGATAATTTGGTGTTTTAGCTACTGAGATAATAGAGGGTATTTTGGTGTTAACAATAATATTAATTGAGGCTAATTTAGGGTTTTAACTACTAGGGTAATTGGGGATAACTTGGGGTTTAAAACTTAAACATATTTTTAGTTAAGGGTAGTTTGGTGTTTTAGAGAAATATTTGATGGTAAAAATAAGAATGTTTTTGGTACCTTTGCCAGATAAGAAGGGAGGTAAGTGATATTATCCAACTAAGAGGGGGTACAAGTGCCATTTGGTCAACTAAAAGGGGAGGTAAGTGATATTTACCCTAAAATTAATCAATGCCCAATATGTTACAAATATAATCAACTCTCACCATCCCTGAAGATGTTCGTAAATGAGTCTGTTAGTCGTTCTTCTGGAGAAACATGGCTTGGAGAAATTTTGTTTCAGCTTTTCACAAATAAAATGATAATCAACATCAGTGTGCTTTGTGTGCTCATGAAACACGGGATTAGATGCCATACTGGTAGCAACTTGATTGTCAGTCCACAATACCATAGGTTAACTATCGACAAAATCAAGCTCATCCAAAAATTTTCTCACCCATATCAACACACATCACAAGTGACTTGACTCTACTTTATCTGGTCACCACTGTATACTGCTTACTTTTCCATTACAGAAGGTTTCCTGCAACAAAATTTCAATAGCCTTTATTGTGATTCTCATTAAGGCATTCTGTTTTCCAGGTAACTGTGATTATTGTGTATGTGTTCCTGTATGGGCGTCTATATTTGGTATTGAGTGGATTGGAAAGGTCTATTCTTTCTAGTGTCCAGAGCAACTCCCTTGATGCGGCACTGGCTACTCAGTCTGTCTATCAGCTGGGTTTGTTGCTGGTGCTGCCCATGGTGATGGAAATTGGCCTGGAAAGAGGGTTCCGCATGGCAATCGGTGATTTCATAATCATGCAGCTGCAATTAGCATCTGTGTTCTTCACCTTTCAACTTGGAACAAAAGCTCATTATTATGGGAGGACACTGTTGCATGGAGGTGCTAAATACAGAGCTACTGGTCGAGGATTTGTTGTGTTTCATGCAAAATTTGCTGATAATTATAGGTTGTATTCTCGAAGTCACTTTGTGAAGGGGTTGGAGCTGTTGATGTTGTTGATAGTTTATGATGTCTATGGGAAGGCATACCGTAGTTTGAGCATATATTGGTTTGTCACTTATTCCATATGGTTCTTGGTTGCCTCATGGTTGTTTGCTCCTTTTGTGTTTAATCCTTCTGGATTTGAGTGGCAGAAGACAGTGGATGACTGGACAGACTGGAAAAGGTGGATGGGAAATCGTGGTGGTATTGGTATCCCACAAGATTTAAGTTGGGAATCCTGGTGGGAATCTGAGCTGGAACACTTAAAACACACAGACATCCGGGGTCGAGTGCTTGAGATAATACTGGCATGTCGTTTCTTTTTCTACCAGTATGGCATTGTTTATCACCTCAATATAGCACACCGTAGCCAAAATTTGCTGGTATTAGCACAATACTTGTTCTCTTTTAATATTATCAATTAGAAACTGAAGTGTTGCCATCTTTACCTTCTAACATTACTCCTTTTCATTCTTAGGTTTATGGACTTTCATGGCTGGTTGCAGCTACTGTTCTGTCGGTTTTAAAGGTACACCCATACAATCACAAAATTTAATGGTCTCTGGAAATAATGATGATTTAATAGTTTATTCCAACTATCCAAGACAAATCCACTAACCATAATCCTGCATGTATGTGAAAAAATAAATAAACAAGGCAAAAGTGCAGAGGATAGTGACTAAACAGCACCTTGCCTTTTGATGACTGCTTTATGCCTATGTACAGACAACTGTAAGATTCTTTCCCTGTTTCCATGTCTCAGATGGTATCAATGGGGAGACGAAAATTTGGCACCGACTTTCAGCTGATGTTCAGAATCCTGAAATTGCTTCTCTTCTTTAGCTTCTTGTCTGTCATGACTGTCTTATTTGTAGTCTGCGGCCTCACTATTGGAGACTTGTTTGCTAGCATCCTTTGCTTCATGCCCACAGGGTGGGGAATACTTCTTGTGAGTACCAATTATTAACTTACATTTATTCTATATTAAGTAGATTTGCAGATTACAGTACCACTGTGCTTCAATGAACCATGTTGATAAAAGGATGCAAAGTTTCTCCTTCCAAGACTGAAACAATAGTTGAAGGAAAAACTTTTTAGCCAAACATGGTCATTCAATGTGGCAGCTCGTCAACAACTAGATACATTTTTGAGAAAATGTTGGTGTTTTAGAAAAAATTACATATTTTGTGAAAGCAGCACACTAACATATTCATGTGTTTACCCTTTGAACAAGATTTCCCAAGCTTGCAGATCCATGATGAAGGGTATAGGAATCTGGAACTCTATAAAGGAGCTAGCAAGAGGATACGAGTATGTAATGGGACTCTTAATTTTCATGCCCATTGTCACTTTGTCATGGTTCCCATTTGTTTCAGAGTTCCAAACACGCTTGCTCTTTAACCAAGCATTCAGTAGAGGACTACAAATCTCAATGATTATAGCGGGTAAGAAGGATAAAGCATCATCATCAGCAGCTAGTTGAGACATGAATGTGTCATGCACATTGGTCTATCATTTTTGGTTAGTTCTATTTTTCAGAGATGCAGTATCACTGCTTTCCTAAATGCAGAACGGTAGAAAACTGGTGTAGCCAATTGTTACATTTGGTGTTTCTGAGAATCTATCTGCCTTTCAGTGTTTTGATAGTTATTGATTCACAATGTTTGGACATGTAACTATAGACAGCACTGTGAACCTGTAAATCATTGAATGCAAATATATAAATTCTGGACCTTTGTTTAGTGCAAGGTAGTGATCAACCCGACCACAGCGATTGACCAGCATTTCTGTGTTCATGGCTTGACATAATACAAGACACTTCTTTTCTGTATTAAGAGCACTTTAGAACTACAGTCTACATTGTGTCTTCAGATTAGATGGTGACCAAATAAGATATGCTCTTAGTTATGTTAAAACTCAACCTGTGATTCAACAACGATATGGTTTGTTTCCCTACGCTCAAAATTATTATTTATCTTTTTCTGTCTTGTTGGGTGTTACACTTTATTTTAACTGCAAACAGAATGTATTGCCGTCTTTGTCTTTCATCTTTGAAAATACTCATCAGTTATATATTGAAGAAAAATCATCCATACAACGTTTTCTCTAACCTTCTTACTTGCTATAGAAGTAGAAAACCAGAGAAGAATTGGAGACTGAAGAAGGAAATATCCAAGGGGACTCCAGAGCTAGCTATATATATATATACCAATAAATTTATACATGCTTCTCCCGGCTTAATAAAGCTCCTTTGTACAAAAAAAAAAAAAAAAAAAAACAGTTATACGTGCGTTAATGGTGTACGTTATTTCTTTATTTATTATTCTTTTTTTTTGCCCAAAGTACGACTTAAAGGTCTAGTAGTTTGTATGAGCAAGGGTTATTTTAGTTGCGGAATATCTAACCATACTTTTGAAGTAAATATTTTTGGTGTCCAATAGTTTTGGACATTTTTCTTTGAGTAACCAAAAAAGATTTTTTTTTTTTACGGGAATTAAACACAAATTCTTGCCAGGCTTATTTACCACCCCCCCCCCCCCCCCAAAAAAAAAAAAAAAAAAAAAAACCCTCACCAGATTTACTTCGTCATCTATTATCCCAGTTGCCCTATTTGGCATTCCCCTCAAGCTGAAGCATGTATGTTCATCAATCCCAATTTGTCAAAAAGTCACTCTTGTATTCCCCAAAAGCTTGGTAAATTTTTCTGCTAATTCTTATGTACGAACATGAATGGTTGATCTCAATCCTTGTAGCAGTCTCTCAAAAAAGATATGAGAGTCATTTCAATATACTCTGTACACTTATGGAACAGAGAGTTTGAAGATGTGCTAGCATTCGCAAGATTATCCCACAATGAGGCAAGTGAATTATCAACAAATCCAAAATTCTCTAACTAATCATCAGAGTTACATCCATTCACAAGTATAATGTGACTCCGCACATGACCAAGGCACCATAATCTATTTTTGGCTCTTCCAACAAGGTTCGATATGTCGACCCATGTCGCCGTGTCGGACCTTGGCGACACGGCGACATGGCCGACATATCGCCAAAAGTCGGGCGACTTTTGGTAGGGGTTCGATGAAAAATCGAACCCCTGTTTCGATGGGTTTTTTAGGTCATTTTGACCTGAAATTTGATGTGTAGCCTAATTTGAGGCCAATAAACACATTGGTAGTGTTATTTTGATCTAAAACATTACCTAAACTAATGTTCTTAATCGACCCATGTCCTACTATACGCGGACGAAAGCCCCGAAACTAAAAACCTAAAAACTCATAAAAACCAAATCATATAAAGTCTACAATTCATTATACAAATACTGAAATACATAAAGTCATCCAACCATATAAAATCTGAAACTCTTAGTACCAAGTACTGTGCCTAGGTGGATCGAACTCCTGTGACTCAGACTGTCTCCAGTGATGCCCCCCCAACAAATTCACATACTCATCCCATCTCATACGATATTGAAAATGGTCTAAGTAATCATTAACTGCAGTTCTATAGCGGTCATCTTCCGCCGCCATGAGAACTCCAATTTGAGGGAAGTGAGAATAGGGCCAAGGAACGTTCCGCATGCCATCAGATGCCCTTGTTGGTACGAATGACTCTGATTGTGAAGGAGGGAGAGGGACACCATAGCTCCCATGATACGAAGAACTAGAGGGGTTACTAATTCCCATATCATACTGTCCATGTGAAGGAGGGAGAGGGACACCATAATTACCCGTAGGCCAATAACCTGCTGTGGAGCCTACAGACTCATCCAAGCTCATGGACCCCATTGACGCAATAGCCGCATCCCAAGGATTAACATAGTCATGGCCAGCTCCCCTTTAATGGTGGCTCGGCCTCGTATCAGGATATTGACGACCACGCTGATAATCACCATCATGATCATAATCCCGAGTGGCATGATCAAAATGACTCTCCCCAGTGTATCTGGGTGGGGGCTGCTGTGTCTCTGGTATTGGAACATGTATACGCTCTCCAATGCCTCCACCACCACCACCACCATCATCATCTCCACCAGTCTGACTAGGTGAGAGTGTGTCATCGGGATTGTCGTCCTACGGCTCCTCCGTGCCTGGTGCCATCATCCAATCCTCATCGGCGGTGGCAACCTGCTCTCGCATGTGCCCGACCCTCTTCAGTGGCCATATACTCATCCACATTAACCCCTGCAGCTTGAGCTAGTTCTGGGTTAGGCCTCCCTCCAGGTTGGTCCAATACCGGCTCACCCCTGTCCAACATCCACTGAGTGAGGGGATCTTGGTCATCTTCGGCAACATCAAATATATCATCGAGATTGATGTATTGCCTATCATTCTGAGCCTGCTCCCTGGCATATTGTAGCTTCAACCTCATATTATAGTGAATAAATACGAGGTCATTTAGACGCTGGCTTCCCAACCGGTTCCTCCTCTTGGAGTGGATCATGCTGAATGTACTCCAATTCCTCTCACATCCAGAGGGCGAGCAAGTCTGAGACAAGATCCTGATTGCCAATCTTTGCAAGTTTGATGCACTATTGCCATAGAGATACCACCATTCAGCTGCATTATCACAAAAACATTAAGTTAGAAACTCAAAAGTCAAAAGACTCAAAACATTTATGCATCTAAGCCCTAAGGATCTAACTATATAAGTATCTAATCTGGATCACTGGTTTCTCTGCCCCGTACAGCACCAGCTCCACTAAAAGACCCAAATGCATCCCTAAACAATTTGATCTGCAATAATACAATCATTAGTATTGATTGGTTATCTAAATTATTTAAACAAATAATACAACTCACTAATCGTTTGAAATTCCCAATGTCTCACCTCATTGTGGGAAAATGATTGGAGCATCTCATCTGGCTCCAACTTCGTTATCACCTGTAGCAGGGCATCCAATAGGTTTGTGTCCAACCCTAAATGTTGACTATATTGATACTTAGGGTTTAGAAAATATGCTGCATAATTAAAAAAGCTTAAAATCAGTACCAACTACCAATACCTACAATGCTACAAGCCCACAAGTCTACAACTACAAATCAATAACCCAGAATATTTACTTATCGGCCCTATGCAGAGGATGCATCAGATGAGCTGTCCATCGTGCATCGACAATATCTAAGAAAGCCCGATGTCCTCTAGGGTTTGCTGCCTTTATAGCATCCTTCATACGCTCAAGGGATGCATACAAGTGGGGCATAGTGGGTCCCCTCAAGGAAGAGTCCACCATACGCAAGACCTTTACTATAGGATCTATGGTCTGCAACACCACAGTAACACATCTCCAGAAATCATCAGATGATATTGTGTACTGTGCGGCGCGCCCATTGGTCATGCTAAATTATCACAAACTCATTAAGTCAATAGACAATAAATATCATACAAGATAATCATAAACTCATAATATAAATATAATAATTTATAAGATGAAATAGTAGATAGTTATCTTACTTGGATCCAGCCCAATCAAACCACTCCTGCGATGCAAACATGGATTTGAGGCCCGACTTCTTATCTTGCATGCTGCTCAAGGCGAAGAAATTCGTCGCAAATCTTGTCGGACCAGGTCGCACCAACTCACCTCCACATGATCTCCTCATCATTGCCAAAGCAACATTATGATTGTAGATGAAGTTGGTTACCTGTCTTGCACTCTCAACGGTGTTGTGGACAATGCTGATTTTTCCAATGTCCTTCAGCATTAGGTCAATTGAATGTGCAGCACAAGGTGTCCACAAAAGGTTATAATCAGGTGAAGCCATCGACACTTCACCGGCCTTCTTATAGTTGGAGCCATTGTCATTGACAATTTGCACCACATTTTTCCTACCAACCTGGTCGATCACATCCTGCAGGAGACCCATGATATATCTGTGGTCTTTCATATGACCAGTAGCATCCACTGATTTCAAGAAGATAGTTCTCCAATCACAGTATACCATGAAGTTGATGATGGACTTTCTCGTCGGGCCGGTCCATCCATCAGACATGATGGTGCATCCATAAGTATCCCAAAAGGGTTTCATACTATCAATATACTCCTGCAGCTCTTGCTTCTCCTCTTGAAGGAGGGTGGTCATCAACTCTGTAGGGTTGGGACCATCATATCCAGGGCCTGCCGCTGCAATAGTATCAATCATATTCCTATAGTATGGACCCTGTGCTGTGTTTGCTGGGATGTGATTGTAATAAATCCACTTTGACATTGCTTTCTTTACCTTCTTTGCCATACCTTTCCATGCACCAGATATCTTGGGCTGCTTGGCCCCTTTTCTCCTTAATGTATCAGGATCCTGCTCCATGATCAGGTCTTGACGGCATGGATAATCAGATGGTTGCCGTGGCAGTGGCACTGAACGGTCTGAACCTGATGCATGAGGGGCCCGCTGACTCTGTGATCTGCCAAACATGCCAAATACACCACCCCTCCCCCCAAAATCAGAAGGTCTAGCCCCTGTAGGCCTAGAGGGACCAGCTCCTGTAGCTCTAGCTTTGGCCATATCCTGCTCCTGATGGTGTAATCGTCTGCTCTCTGCCATGGCCCGCCGCATATCCCTCTCCTCCTGATCTCTGTCCACATCAACAGGATCAACATCCCTATCATCATCTGAATCATCCACATATGATGACGGTCCCCACTTCACATCATCTAGTGCTCTGTTGACTTTCCTCCGATCATCTTTCTTCTTCCCCTTTTGTTTTTGTAAATCCCTGAGTAACTTGATTACATCTGGATGGGCCTCTGTGCATGTAGTCACATCCTTTGAACTCCCAGTGATGTGACCCTTGAACCTACTGATGCCACCTGAGTATATTCTTTTGTGACAAAAATTACACTCAGTTTTATTTTTGTCTCCATCAATAGCCGTACAATATTGCCATGCTTTGGTCGGGTCCTCCCTCCTCTCTCTGATCTCTCGGGTTGTCCTCTGTCCCTGTCCCCGTCCCCGTCCACCCTGGGAAGACCCAGTTCCCCTCTGACTCCCACCAGCAGACATGATGACTGTTGCATTCAAATATGAAATAACATAACAAATAACAACATCATTATAATTGTTTATACACAAATAAACAATCATATATGAAATTATGAATATTGCATGTATGATATAATTATAAAAATAGGCTGCCCATATCAAAACCGGCGATGAAGCCATATGGGCAACACAACCAACAGTTGAAAAATACTTACATAATTATTCCATAATTTTCAAAACATTTTTCCCTATTTTCTGCATTTTGCCTTTCATAATTATTGATATTTTTTGAAAAATAAAATAATTTATTTTTGGGTCAAAAAATATTTCGACTCCGTGAGTCCGTAGATCGGCTCACGGAGTTCCACATATTTTTTTTCTATCATCATACAACCACTGTATCACTTAAAAAGTAATCATAAAAGATAATCAAAATATCATTTTTTACCCACAAAAATAAAAAAATAAAATACTTTGCGGAAAAAAATTCCGACTCCGTGAAATCGTAGATCGGCACATGGTATTCAACATATATTAATTTCAAAATCATCCAACATCATATAGCATGCATTTTGTGAAAAATTACTTGGGGAAGAATGGTTACCTGTTTGACGAAAAAACTCCCAGATCTGTGCGAAACGGCTCTTGATCGACAAAAACAACGTGATATCCGGCAACAAGGAAGCAAGATGTACTCGTAGATGTCGAAGATCGGACGGAAATATAGTGAAAAGTGCAAAAAATGAGAGAGAGAAGCTCTGGAGAAGTGAGAGAAGAGAGAGAAAATGCAGAAATCGAATGGGAAATTCGGGCGAAATTTCGCCCGAATCCCCCCTTTTTATCGCCAGAAGTCGGCGACTTCTCGCGATATATTGCAAACGGTCGAAATTTCGACCGTTAGCGATATATCGCGAGAAGTCGACGACATATCGTCGACTTCTTGCAATATCGGTGTCGCTGGGGGGTGTCGTGTCGCCCCCCAGCGACATGTCGAAATTTCGCCTTGTGTCGGCGATGATCGCGAACGCACCCACCCCGCCCCCAAGGCACGCCGCCGCCGCGGGGGGGGGGGGGCGGGGGCCCTCTAAATAGGGGGCACCCCCCACCGGGCGGCCTCGGACCCCGAAAAGTTTTGGGAAAAACACCCCCCAAAGAAAAAACCAAGGCCAAAAGGAAAAGGGGCCCGGGGTAGAGGATGGATGACATGTTTGAGTTAGAAGCAGAAGTCGGAGACCTTGTAGGTGCAGATGGGTAGTCACTTGATTTGGAATAACATGTTCTAGGTTTATTTGTTAGAACTTCTAGGGTTTTCCTAAAAAGCCTAATCAATAATAAAACCATGCAAGAACTATAATACGATATTAAATTTAGAAAGTATTGGACAATCTTTACACCAGATGTATATTGAAGAAGATTGATGCAAACCTTGAATGTCAAATCTGCAGAGTGACGAAGCCTTCTCCAATATCCTCGTCTTTCCACCGTACCTCTTTCTTGTGGAGACATAAGAGAACAAAAGAACTTGAGAGATTGGAGGGACCCATCATAGCTATTTATAATAGCAATCCCAAACCCTAGTCCACTTCCACAATGGACCGGTTTGGCCCATCTCAAACCTAATGGCAGTGCATTGGCCCGATGTATTAAGACCCCATCAATTATTAACCCCAGTAATTAATCCAGGCCCATATATTGCTTAGGATAAACCTAACATTATTATGTTTGCCCATGTCACACTCACACTTACAGTGCTGGGCTATGCCAGACTAGGAGGAAGAGAACAAAGAAGAGACCAAGACGAAGAGATAGAAATCCTAAAATGTCGTAAACTATATCTATTTACTAGATATTATTGAATCTTCAAATTCTACAATTTTGTATTACTGATATTAATGCAGGACACTGACAAGTGGAAAGTTTAGAGCCAATTTTTAAGATGTTCACATTTTATCTGTATCATGGATATTTTGATTTTTGTATCCATATTATGTGCAACATGATTTAAGTAATAACTTTGTGTGTTAGTAATAAATATTTACGTTAGAAACATATTTTCCAGAACATGTTTATCAAACAGCAACATGTTCTACAGGTATTCTTTTTCCATTCTTAAATGGGTTTATAATAAACTAACTTCTTCAAATAGTGTTCTAGATTAAATTAGGATCCACACCTATTTTCAAACAGAGAATAGTCTCTCAATAGGGAAGCATAGAAAAACCATCTTACATAAGAACTGGTATTTAAGAATGCAAATATTATCAAATGCATACTAAATACCATGCTATGGCATCCATGATTGAAGAGCTGACTTGGATTTCAATCTTCTTACGTCACCATACGCCCGAATGTAACCCCTTCAAGTGAATCGTGGTCAACCCTACAAGCTGGTTATGTAACCTATTCACACAAGAAGAAGTGTGAGAGTGGGCCAACTCTGAGGTCAATTAGCCACCTTTGAAGGTTAAGTCGGATTCAGGAATAACATTTTCCGAGGTCAAGGGCTTGAAATAAATGAGCAAGAGCACTCAATAAGAGTTAGGAGAGTAAATGTGCACTACCAGATCAGTGGTTGGTGAGGGAAATTTATAATTAAACTTGATTCTTCTTGACTATTGGATTTTCTAGCGTGGCCTAGATCTCCTCTAAGGTCAACATGTGGTCAGTAGGGATATGATCGTTTCTAAAAGGTCTACTCCTAATGTAGGTGTGGTAGCAAGGGTTGACATGACAACTCTTGATCTAAGCACCACCGGCGAGACCCGGGAAGGCAACCCGATTGGGAGTCAGAGGATCCATAGTACCTGCAGCCTTCCGGACTTCATATTCATCATTTTTGAAAGCGGGGGTAAGGGATCTCTTTTCTGCAACGGAAAAAAAGCGGAGCAGATTTGACTCGGCCAATTCGATGGAAACAACGTCCTTGGAAGACATGGGTAAGGTCAACATGTTTCTGACATATTAAGAAACAATCTCAATGGGAAAAATAGTTGAATGATTTCATATGCGAGAACCTCAAATATATAGGCAGCATACATCCCATGCTGTTAGGTAACTATGAACAATAAAAGAAAGATATAAAACATAGAAATACAATACATGGAAATGTTTGTATGTAAATATAATACATGGAAATTTTTGTATGGAAATGATTTAATAGAGAAACCTAATCAAGCCAAAGCCAAATTAGGATATTGATTAAATGGAAGGATGAGATGGTATAGAAAGAATTCAAATGTAAAGAATGATGAATGGAAGGAATTCAAATGAGAGGAGTGATGAATGGAAAGAATTCAAATGAGAGGAGTGATGAATGGAAAGAATTCAAATGAGAAGATGAAATGATATGGAATGAATTCAAATGAGATGATGAAATGATACGGAAAGAATTCAAATTAGAGACAATTAGGGAAATGATGAAAAATCATCCTTATTACGCCTAATATGACATGTACAATGTGTCAAACCTCGAGACACAAAGCTTTCCTGCCTTTTCCTTTTCCAAGGATAGGGGTCATCCCCCTTGTCAAGTGATTTTTGTCTTTGGGTTTAAAGTTGATCCTCCAGCCTCGATTGAGGGGGGGGGGACCATAAATGGATTCTTGGTGACCCCTAATATTGCTTTTGTTGTGGAGAACATATATCCCGAGGACACCCCCCCTCAAGACAAGCGCACACCCCCAGTCGGGGTAAAGAAATCATCTTGAGAGGATTTTGAGAATCCTCTTTTGCAGAAAACACATACCCCTCGGGACATGTATCTTCTACATGCTCGGGAGTAATAGTGCTCTCTCAAGAGAGACAAAAAGCCTCCTCGGGAGAAAGTATATTAACCCTCTCGGGAGGAAGCATATCCACTCATTCAAGGAACATGTTTGGAATAAGCCCAAGAATCCCATTTGGACTAAGTCCAAGAGAGACGTTGAAGATGGCCAAGTCAAGAGAGTTAGTTACAGATAACTACTCAGTAAGGCCGTTCCGAGAATTGGGGAGATCAGTCATCAGATAAAGGCTCTATTTGGTCCGACAAAGAAGGAGCCGTTATTCCAAATATATTCCACTCACTCTTCAACTGTCAATCCGAAACTCAAGGAAGAGCCTCCTCTAGGTAACCTCTATATAAACCCACCTCCTACATGGAGAAAGGTACAAGAAATCATCTGAGTACTTATTCATTATGTTCTTGAAAACTCTCTCAAGAACCCTTATTGTTGCCTAGGCTGACTTGGGCGTCGGAGGCAGTTCCCTGGCCAAAACTTGGCTGGACAGTTCTTGTTTTCTTTGTGAGTGCAGGCATCCAAGTTATTCCAACTTAGCTAGAGAGCTCTTAAGGCGGTCAGCTCAGTATCCGGCCCTCGAAGAAGTTCTAGACGCAACAAATTGGCGCCGTCTGCGGGAATCGTCACAGAAAGTCATGACGAGACGTACCACTCCGCAGGTGACGAGTTCTCATCAGGTTATTACTCGAGCGAGAAAGGGAGATAGAAAACGGACGTGTTGAAGAACAGACTCTCCTTTCTTCAGATTCACAAATTCCTATTACAGAGGAAGTTCAAGAAGGGATTCCAGAGAATCCCCCATTAACTATTCCAACTCCATTTGGAGAAGGAGGTTCGAATCAACCTCCGATTCCAGCGACAGTGGCCGATTTGCAAAATATGCAAAGAGAAGTCCAACAACAAATGTTGGAACTCCAAAGAGTAGTTCGTGGCTTAGTCCATCAAGTCGAAGTACCACCCGGACCTGCCATAAATTCCCAAGAAGGACGAAGGCCTAAAGCCGTCCGACAGACTCAGGATAGGCAACGTCCGTTGAACGAAGAAAGGTGAAATCCCAGAATACCAAGACGACCAGCCGAACAAGTTGGAGAAAGATCTCAAGGAGTTCATATTGAAGAACCACTTCCTTGAGGAGATCGGACGAGGGGAAGTGTGTTCAACCCTTTGGCTGGGCTCAGACAAACTCAAGATTTACCAAGGAGGGAACGCCGAAATGAAAGAGTTCGGGAAGAAGAAGGTGAAAGCCACAGAAGAGGCTATTCCAGATCTGATAACCCGGGAGGATCAGTTAGTCAGTATGGATCTTCTCATGGACCAACTTCCCAATATTATGATCTTGGAAGTGTTTGGTCTCCACAAGAACGTCAAGAGGCGCATGGACTCGGAAGAAGATTAGATGCCATGGAGAGAAGGCTTGATGATCCGGACCTTGACGACGACTATGACGTGGTTGACAGAGAACCCTTCTCAGAAGAAGTCATGAGAGCACCTCTTCCACCTAACTTTATCATGCCAACGTTTACTCCCTACGAAGGTCACTCCAATCCTCGAGAACATATTAGTTATTTCAAATCTGTCATGGCTGTGATTGGCCGAGAAGATGAGCTATTATGCAGAACATTCCCAGCATCTCTCAAAGGCCTGACGATAAAGTGGTTTTCTAGTCTACAGCCAAGATCCATCCGAAACTTTCGAGAGCTCGGGAGAAAATTTATTGCCTGATTCCGAAGTTGCATCGGGAGTAAGAAGACAGCAGATAGCCTTTTTGCCATTAGGCAGAAACCGAATGAGTCTGTTCAAGACTATCTTCTAAGATTCGATAAAGTTGCTATCGAGGTAGAAGATTTGGATGACACGGTAGCATACAATGCATTATGGAGTGGAATTGTAATATCCAGCCCTATTCTAACCCTGACCCTAACCCGGATCCACTGTTGTATTCAGGTCCGAAGACCCGAAGCGGTGGTAGAAGAGACCTATGGACCATTCTGATTGATGATCATGATTCGGAGACTGAGCCTATGGACATTGATGACGATACCCCTTGCTTAAATGCATTATCAGTGTTTAAGGAAAGTCTGCGCATCGGAGAAGATTAATCTAGTTGATGTACCTAATGACCTCCTATGCACAATCCAAAGGTATTCCCCAAAACTAGACTTCTTGATTGAATTGTGGAAGAAAACCTCACTCAAATTGACCTTGTATAGCCTTTCAAATCCCTACTTGAAGTTGCTGAACTAAACTTGTTTTTCTGCTGAGAAACATTTTGGTCGATGCCATCCACCAAAACCATCGACCAAAGTTTCCCAGTCTGCCAAGTTAAAGATTCCATGGAATATTGCTATTCTATTTATTATGACCTCGAGCCTTAAGCCTTGTGCAATCGTTTTTCTCACCTGAAATTGTGGGGAGAGCTTCCCAAGGCACCTCCTTGGCTAATGTGAAGGGCACCTCATCAAAAACTCATTTTTTACTATTGATTCTTGTCTACTTCTTCCACACTAAGTATGAATCACCATTCCACTCTCTATCCTCCATTTTCTATTCTTTTCTTTTCCTTTCTTGCTGGTGAGACATTGGAAATGGTGCTGCAACCTTGCAACCACCACTCCAAGTGTCTACACATGATTAACCTATGAGTTTCTTAGCCATCCATTGATGCTATGCCTCCACCTCATGCCTAGCATATGTATTCCTCTATTTTTCTATTAACATCATGTCATTTTGTACCAAACTGAGTTGTAGGGCATGCTATGTTCATGTTTATCACTTCTTTATGATTCCAATCGAAATTCTATTAGTTCCCCTAACTATTACATGCCATTTCCATGACAATGCAATCAATCCCAACTCATGCCATGATGTTTGTCACTTGAACTTGTTAGCTCAATTTGGGGCTTTTTGTTTGGACCATTGGATTGGATAAATTTCTTGACCTATAGTGTCCTACTATTGTTGTTAAGTGTTCCTCCAAGTTTCAGATTGATCCAAACACCGGAAAACCAATTTAGGATGAAACACCCAAAATCCATCATTCTGTCCCGAAAGGAAATTTTGGTCGATCCTTTTGGTCGATACCATCGACCAAAGTTGTTGCTGACAGCAACCTTGGCCAGTTTTGATCCAATTGATATCCAATCTTCCTAACTTCTTCTCTAACTTATTTTTGATGTTTGTTTAGGGCCTTAACAATTATTTTGGACTATTTCTTGGTACTCTCAATTCATCATCAATTCAACCCAAGGTAAGGATGGTTATCTCCATAAATATATAGATCACCAACTTATGATTTATGTTCTTGTTTATGAATAGAACCTTTTGATTTCTTTTAAATCTTTATAAGACTGTTATATATGTGTTAGAACAGTAGTATTGACATCTTCATACTTTTTTCATGTTACCTTACTATTCTTGTTTACTTATGTCTATGATGATTCATTTCAATATCATGATTTAAATTTTATGATAAGATGCATTGGATGCATGAAAGATGATGAACTTGAATATGTGATTGCTTACGTATTGACTTGGGATTGGGGAGTGTTCTATTGACACTTCTGTCCTTAGGCATCGGAGGGAATAGTATGGGATGTTCTCCGATGGTGCCTAGCGACACTCTCCCGGGTTATTGGATGACATACATAGGACTGTCTAGTTGGTTGGCTAGGTTTATCCTTGTCGTGTCAGACCCGAATCGGAAGGGCATTGAGACAAAACAACCCGTGGTAGTGTATGGTTGGATGGGCGCTCTAGGCCGGTAACCAATCTGGTAGGGGACATAAACCATGCTACGGATACCCGAAAGGGGCCATTTATTGGTAGGGTTGCAAATGGCTAGACTTGGGCTCACGGGCGCTCAAGACCGGTAACCAATCCGTGAGAGGACGTGAGAGCTTCCCGTTTACTATTTGTGGATGACCAATAAGGTTGATGAGTCCGAAATCCGGGATTTCGCTGACTCTAGTGTGAAGGATACCGGAAAGGATCGCTGGGGGCGAGGAATGGACGTATCTGGATCTGACTTGACCGACTGAGTAGATGACTTGCATTGGGCTAGGCTTTTCTGTGACATGCGCCAGTACTTATACCAAATGGTGATGTGAGAGAGTGGTGACCTATTCCCTTACCATGGTTTTTGAGATGACTTTATCGAACTTCTCTGGCAGACCCAAGATATCTTGTATGATTGAGGGGGAGTGACTGACCACCCAAAGAAGTATGGTGCTATGACTTAAAGCATGTCTACCCTAGAGACTAGCATTTATAGAGTTAGAATCATACTGTAAAACCCAGCCCTAACCTGACCCGAAAACCTTGTTATTTGTAGGTCCAGTGACCCGAAGTAAAGTAAGAAGTCAGCTTTGGGCCATCCCAGTGGAGGACTTGGTGTCTGGCTTTGAATCCATGAGAGTTGAAGATGAAGTTCTATTTATGGAAACTGAATCTTGATGAAGATCAGATTAGTTGATGGACTTGGAGTGCTCTCTATCATGGTTTGAAGGCATTTCTACCTATTAGGTAAGTCACTTGATATGTGTGCAAAACCCTTTTAGGATTGGATTTGATCTGGGTCTTCAATTCCCTGTTTTGGAATTGCTGTCTGCATTGGTCGACTAGACCAGTCGACCAATCCACTCGACCAATGAGTGTTGTCTTTGGCAATTAGGTCTTGCTTGCTCTATTTAAGTCCAATCTCGAGTCTACTTTGTATTTGCTGCCTCCAAACTCTTTGGAACGAACCAAAGACCTCTGCAAGTCATCTCCCTTGCATCCTTGGTGATTTTCTTGACGGATCTTCGTCAAAACTCTTCCTTTTGCATCAAAGGTATGTCTACACTCTCTTCTTCTCCTCCATCTCTGTTTTTCTTTCCTTTTTGAGTTGAGACAGTAGAGGAGATGCTGCATTCTCTGTTGCAAACATCTCTGGACTTGTCTCTCATGATCATCCTAAGGATTAATGGCTAAAACAATGATCTTAACCATGATCATTGCAAGCTTTTGAAGGAATCATGATCAAACCATGATCTAGTCTTTGTTTAATTTCTGATTTGAATTCTGATCTCCTTGGATCTTCTATATTGATCATGTTAGTAGTCAATTGCTGTGTTTTCTTTTCATGATCCATGATCTATCAATCTCTAGTTGTTCCTCTTCTACCATACCATGTTTTCTTCATGAATCATGATAGTTACATATATGGTAGGTTTTGTTTCCTTATTTAGTTTTATGCTTTTAAGCCTATTTCCTTGAAGATCTAAGTATGCTTTTCATGATACCTTTACCTAAAGCAAGGATCCATTCTCCTATTGTTCTTGTCTTTGATTTCTATCTTGAATTCTTCAAGATCCATGGTTGATCTAATTATGGTAACTTTTTGTTTCCTAATTTGGATCTTGATGGCTTGATTGGATTAGTGTTTTGAGGTCCCCTATATGTTAGGATATTACTGATGTAGTTTACCCCTTGATTAGTACCCTTTTGAACCACCAAATTCGGATTTTATATCTTAAAACTCTGTTTTTTTTAGGCTACTGTCTGCATTGGTCGACTGATTGGTCGACTGGACCAGTCGACCAATCCACTCGACCAATGAGTACAGCAACTCCAGAATTGGTCTGTGTTGGATGTTTTGGTATCTTTTCTGTTAGGGATCTTTCCTAATATGTTGTATACACTTGTTTAGGACCTTCTTCTCAAGTTTGCCAAGATCTTACTTGATTTCTTAGGATTCCTTTGCGAGTTATAAAAGGTAAGGATGGTTACTTCTTTAACAACATAAATTGCATATCTTAGTTTCTATATTTGAATCTTGTTAATTTATTTCTTTAATTAGATTCTTATAATGTTATACTACTGTGGTACTATCTTGATATCAGTAGCATTACTTATTCATATTGAATTGACTCATGTATGATTTACTTATCAATTATATACAAAGTGATTGTAATTATTGATTTCTCTCCATATATGAAGTTACCATATATGTGATGATATGAATTGATGCATGTGTATGCTTAAGTATGGTTTGGAAAGGAGAGGTGTCCTTTTGACACTTCTGTCCTTGGACAACTACGGGAATATTATGGGATGTTTCCGGAGATGCCCTCTGGACACCTTCCTAAACTGTTGGATGACATATCTAGGATTGTCTAGTAGTGTTGGGCTAGGATGTCCCGTTATGTCGGACCCTAATCGGAGGGGTATTGAGACCCGAACGACCCGTGGTAGCAATGGGGATTCATGGGCGCTCAAGACCGGTAACCAACCCGTGAGAGGACAGGAATCACATTGTGGGGGCCATTTATTGGAGGGTTGCATATGGATAGACTTGGGCTCACGGGCGCTCAAGACCGGTAACCAACCCGTGAGGGGACGTGAGAGCTTCCCGTTTACCATATGTGGATGACCAATAGGGTTGATGAGTCCGTAGTCAGGGACTATGAGGACTCTAGTGTGAAGGATACCGGAAAGGATTGTCAGGGACGAGGAATGGACGTATCTGGATCCGACTTGATGTAACTAAGTAGAAGACTTGCATTTGGCTAGGCTTTACCCTGACATGCGCCGGTACTTAGACCAATGGTGATGTGAGAGAGTGGTGACCTATACCCCCAGCCATGGAATGTCCCGAGGGATGCCGGACCCATTACCAACTGATGATGAGTGATTGAGACTTTCCTAAAGAAGTACGGTGCTATGACTTAAAGCATGTTTGCCAATAGAGACCAGCATATGTAGAGTTAGATTCATACATTCATTGTTTGTTTCATACCATATTGCATTTATGTTTGTTCTGAAATCCTGCCATTTATGTTATTATGGATTTAATCGCCTTCTTGAGTTTCTTTGAAACTCATTCCTTTATTGTACAATGTTTGTTAGAATATTCTGCAGTCTTGAATATTATGACGGCCCCTATGAAGAAGCGCAAGGAGAAGAGGCATATCTCCAGGAAGGTGATTGCGGTTACAACAATTACACTGAAGATCCCGCGAGTGGTTATGCTCCGTACGATGCTTAGTCCGACCATAGAGTGGAAGCGCCCTTGTGCTGTTTATGAGATTTATACTTATAGGGATGTTGTCTATAAAGTGGAGAACAATTTAGTTACCCATTGTACTTGCTACTGGGATTAGATTTTGTCTTGCTTATTCTCTTTTAGAACTACTTTTCCGCTGGTTGTAGAGTGGGATTTTGCCTCACTTTACTTATCTGTTTTTGACACTCTGATTATATCTAGTACTCTGATTTATATATGATTCATTCTTTCCTTATTGGAACTATGGTTTATCTTCCGCACTTTTATTATTATTGTTCATGATTATGTTATTGTTTATGTGGGAGGTTGATTACTCGATACCTGATCTTCGGGCTGTGGATCACACTCTCGGGTATGCCAGATAGGGTACCGGCTGGGAGGATGTGACACATACTACATCATATGTTCCATATCACATTGCATTATGTATGTTCTGTATGTGTATGATTTCTCAATATGGAATAACTGCCTTGCTGAGTTCTTCGAACTCATTCCTTTTGTACAAATGTTTTTAGATTATCCTACAGGTACCGAAGACTACGATGGCACCCCCTTCGAGACGGACTATGATTCCGCATACTACCCTTAGGGTAGTGGCATCTATGAAGATCCGAGTGTTGGTGCCGAGGAGGATTACTATCCGCACCAGGGTTAGCCCCACGGTTGTAGGGAGCAGCAAAGCTGGGTTTACTTCATCCGTACCATTGAGGAGACTGTTATTAGAGTAGAGGAAACCCTAGCTTAGTGCCCCATTTCTCTGGTGTATTTATGGAACCTTTGGTCATGTAACTAACTTATTTTTGGGATTATCTTTTGACACTTGAACTTGTAATTAACTTAATCACACTTCTTTTCCGCTGCTCTGAGAGAGTGGTTATCATACCTTCTCTCACCTTTATGATTATGTTCACACTTTACTGTTATTGTCTTCCGCACTTTGATTTATTTAATCTTATCTTATTCATGATACTTAGTATTAAATGTTTTTACTTTGATTATCTTTGTTCATGATTATGTCATTGTGTATGTGGGAGGCATGGACCTACGAATCTTGATCCTTGGACTGTGGATCACATTCCTAGGTATTCCAAATGGGGTACCAGCTGGGTGGATGTGACAAATTGGTATCAGAGCCCCAGATCAAGTGGAAACCCCGACCACAGAAACGGTGACGGAACATTCCGAGTCACAGATCCGAAAGTGACTTAAGTACTCTTAGAAGCGAATAATAGATAACATGGATTAGAAACCAAAATATTGAAGCACAATTCGATTCATGAATAAGACACAATAATATAAACAAAATAACTGATCTTCATTAATTACATAGGAGAATTTTACAAGTCTGAAAAAGAGATACATCCAAGATAGCATAAAAGGAAATTCCTAGTACTATCTATATATGTAATATCCAGCCCTATTCTAACCTTGACCTTGACCCGGATCCACTATTGTATTCAGGTCCGAGGACCCGAAGCGGTGGAAGAAGAGATTTATGGACCATTCTGATTGATGATCTTGATTCGGAGACCGAGCCCATGGACATTGACAATGATACCCCTTGCTTAAATGCATTGTAAGTGTTTAAGGAAAGTCTGTGCATCGGAGAAGATTAATTTGGTTGATGTACCAAATGACCTCCTGTGCACAATCCGAAGGTATTCCCCGAAACTAGACTTCTTGATTGAATTGTGGAAGAAAACCTCACTCAATTTGACCTTGTATAGCCTTTCAAATCCCTACTTGAAGTTGCTGTTCTAAACCTGAGTTTTCTGCTGAAATCATTTTGGTCGATCATTTTGGTCGATACCATCGACCAAAATGTCCCAGTCTGCCAAGTTAATGATTCCATGGAATATTCCTTTTCTATTTAATATGACCTCGAGCCTTGAGCCTTTTGCAATCATTTTTCTCACTTGGGAACGTGGGGAGAGCTTCCCAAAGCAGCTCCTTGGTTAGTGTGAAGGGTATCTCATCAAAGACACTTAGTTTATCATTGATTCTTGCCTTCATCTTCTACATTAAGGTATGACTCCTCATTCCACTCTCTACCCTACCATTTTCTACTCCTTTCTATTGTCATCTTGCTGATGGGACATTTGGAATGGTGCTGCAACCTTGCAACCACCACTCCAAGTGCCTACTCATGCTCAATCCATGATTCCCTTAGCCATTCATTGATGCTAATGCTTATATCTCATGCCTAGCATACGTATTCCATGCTTTATCTATTAACATCATACCATTTGATATCAAACTGAGCTATAAAGTGTATTATGTTCATGTTTAACATTGCCATATGATTCCAATCGAATTCCTATTAGTTCCTCTAGCTATTGCATGCTATTCCTCATCAATGCAATCAATTCCAACTCATGCCATGATGTTTATCACTTGAACTTGATAGCTCAAATTGGGGCTTTTTAATTAGACCATTGGATTGGGTTAATTCCTTGATTTATAGTGTCCTACTACTGTTGTTAAGTATGCCTCCAAGTTCCAGATTGATCCGAACACCGGAAGACTCATTTCGGACCAAAATCCCCAAAATCCACTATTACGCTTCGAGGACTATTTTGGTCGATCATTTTGGTCGATACCATCGACCAAAACCATCGACCAAAGTTGTTGCTGACAGCAACCTTGGTCAGTTTTGACTCGAATGACATCCGATCTTCCCGACTTCTTTTCTAACTTATTATTGATGTTTGTTTAGGGCCTTAACACTTCCATTGGACTATTCTTGGTATTCTCAATTCATCATCAACTCATCCAAGGTAAGGATGGTTATATCCATAAACATATAAGTCATCAAATATTGAACTATGCTTTATTCAAGGAATGAAATCCCTAAATTTCTTTCAATCATTATGATACTGATACATATGTGTTAGAACAGTAACATTTAAACCTTTATACATTTGTTGTGTTACTCTATCATTTTGATTTGCTTATGTTTATAATGATTCGTTTCAATATCATGATTTGAGTACTATTATGAATATGCATTGGATGCATGAGAAACGATGAGATCTGATGTGTGATTGCTTACGTATGACTTGGGATTGGAGGGTGTCCTACTGACACATTGGTCCTTGGGCATCAGAGGGAATAGTATGGGATATTCTCCGATGGTGCCTATCGACACTTTCCCGAGTTATTGGATGACATACATAGGAGTGTCTAGTTGTGTGGCTAGGTTCATCCTTGTCGTGTCAGACCCGAATCGGAAGGGCATTGAGACCGAACAACCCGTGGTAGTGTATGGTTGGATGGGCGCTCTAGGCCGGTAGCCAATCCGGTAGGGGACATAAACCATGCTACGGATACCTGAAAGGGGCCATTTATTGGTAGAGTTGCATATGGATAGACTTGGGCTCACGGGCGCTCAAGACCGGTAACCAATCCGTGAGAGGACGTGAGAGCTTCCCGTTTACTATATGTGGATGACCAATAGGGTTGATGAGTCCGAAATCCGGGATTTCGCTGACTTTAGTGTGAAGGATACCGAAAAAGATCGCCGGGGGCGAGGAATGGACGTATCTGAATCTGACTTGACCGACTGAGTAGATGACTTGCATTGGGCTAGGCTTTACTGTGACATGCGCCAGTACTTGACCAAATGGTGATGTGAGAGAGCGTTGACCGATTCCCCTTACCATGGTTTTTGATGACTTTACCGATCTTCCCCGGGCATTCCCAAGATATGGAAATGGGAGAGTGACTGACGACCCAGAGAAGTACGATGCTATGACTTAAAGCATGTCTACCTTAGAGACCAGCATTCATAGAGTTAGGCTCATATCTGCATCATATGTTCCATATCACATTGCATTATTATATGTTCTGAATGTGTATGATTTCTAATTATGGAATAACTTCCTTGCTGAGTTCTTCGAACTCATTCCTTTTGTGCAAATGTTTTAGATTACATTCCAGGTACCGAAGATTACGATGGCACCTCCTATGAGGCGGACTATGATTCCACATACTACCCTCCGGGTAGTGGCGTCGGTGAGGATTCGTATATTGGAGCCGAGGAGGATTATTATTCGCACCAGGGTTAGCCCCACGAGTTGTGCGGGAGCGGCAGCGCTGGGTTTACTTCATCCGTACTGTTGAGGAGACTACTATTAGTATAGAAGAAACCCTAGCATAGTGCCCCATTCCCCTGGTGTATTTGTGGAACCATTGGTCTTGTAACTAACTTATCTTTGAGTTTATCTTTGAGTTTATCTTTTGACACTTAGACATGTATTTGATGTTATCACACTTCTTTTCCGTTGTTCTGAGAGAGTGGTTATCATACCTTCTCTCACCCTTATGATTATGCTTTAATGTTATTGCCTTCCGCACTCTGATTTATTTAGTCTTATCTTATTCATGATATTTAGTATTAACTGTTTTTACCATTGATTATTACTGTTCATGATTGTGTTACCGTGTATGTGGGAGGCATGGACCTCAGATCATTGATCCTTGGACTGTGGATCACATCCCGGGTATTCCAAATGGGGTACCGGCTGGGTGGATGTGACAATATAGGTGATCGACTCCGATGATCTGTCTTACCCCTCCTAGATCTGAACTCCTCCTCCAGTCGTGCAAACCTCTCACCAAGGGTGCACATGTGTAATTCTATCCTCTCCTGTCGAGCCTCGATCCTCTCAAGTATGGAGTAAATAGACGGCTGATGAGAAGCCACATCTGGAGCCTCAGAAGTCGCATGAGATGGACCTCCAACCTTAGTGAATCGTGGAGTGGGAACCTCCTCATGTCTCGGAGCCTCATCATGACCCTGATCATCATCCTCACCATGCTCATCATCGTCACCACCATCATCATCATCAGCACTATCATCCTCTGAGTCATCATCTCCTGATGCATCATCGATGTCATCCTCATCCTCTGATCTGACGGCATCATGGAGCCCCATCTTCCTGATTGACCATGAGCCAATGTTCTCACCTAAGTCTCGACCCTGAATCACGAGTCAAGAGTCAATCGAAAGCCAAGTTCCTATCCCCAGGAAACTCAACCCGATCAATCATAACATTCGGCATGATGTATGCTAAATCGATCTGCACTCCAGTATACATGCTATAGATAACCAGTGCCTCCATCGCTGACACCTTGCTATGGTGCCCTGCCTTCGGAAGGATGTTTCGCCCGACGATACGAGCGATAACCCGAGCTGAAGGACGCATCGCGGTACCACACCGGGGTGCATAGCAATTAATGTCATCCCATAGAGTCATGCATACCTCTTATACCTCATAGGGAAGAAGAACATCTGTGATGTCTGTACCAGTGGGAATCCACCAATGGGAATCTCGTACAATCAGGACATCTAAGATACGAGCCAATGTCCTGGTAGTGAAGCTGATCTTCCTGCCTACAACCATAGAATCCATGACAATCCTAGAACCATCCCGTGGATCATCCTCTATACGGTAAGTCAGGTTACTATAAAAGTACCTGACAATAACCTGACAAGAGCTGGATAGACTGGCTGTGCCATAGTGTATAAATGAAGCCAATCCATAGCCTCTAATCTCTCTCGGATGCGAAATACCTCTAAATCATCCACGTCAACCAATCGTCCATGCTCGATCGGTATATCATGAAAATAATGCTCGTGTAGAAACTCCGCCATAGGAGTAGTAAAATGCTCCTCATCTGTAACCTCAGCCTGGGGAACAAGTCCTCGACCTCTATCCACTCGTCTACCTCCTCTAGGCATAGTGAATCTGTTGAAACAAAGAAAGAAACCCATTTGGATTAGTCCCAATGTATGATTGTTAGATGAAGGGCATTTTCGTAAATTTTCAGAAAATTTCGACCTTGGTAAAATTTTGATTTGATTATTCTAACATATGCATAAGACCTGTACAAGCATGCTAGAATACTTCATTTGGTGAAAATCCATCTTTTTAGCTTATTTAAAGTGAAAATTCAGCAAGTAGGAGAGAGAAAATCCCTCCTTTGGCTTGCATTTGTGATTTTTGAGAAATTGGAATTTGATCAAATGGAGAGTGGGAACACCTTCCCCATAGTAAATCAGTATTGTAGAAATTTATTTCATGTTAAAATTCCTTTTGGTTTGAAAATGAGACAAGTTTTTGTAAAGATGAGTTTTTGGTGAAATGAATAGTGTTGTGATAACCAAAATGAATGCAATCTTGTGTTTGGAACTTAGACTTACTTGAAAAATCATGGAAACATGTTTCTAATCACTTACATGCATGATTCTAACCATTAGCAACATGTATTATTCAGTTTTGATGGAAAACACATCTATGGTAAAAGAAATTTTCAAGAAAAGAGAAAGAGAAGGAGAACCTACTTGTGTTGATGATCAAATGAGAATCTCAAGAATGGTTGAAGCCTTGAATCAAGTCCTAGCACCTTTGAAAGCCCTAGAAAATCGTCTTCCCCAGAGCTAAACTCGAAATGGTTGAGTGAGAAATGAAAATGAAATGAGAAGTGGGCCATTTAAATCTGATTTTTCGCGCAGAAACTTTTTGGTCGGTCATTTTGGTCGATACCATCGACCAAAAGCATCGACCAAAGTTGGTCAGTTTCCTGCTTTGGGCTATTTTTGGGAATTTCTGATTTTTGACTTAACTCCTTTGGATTTTGTGCAATATTGATTTATTTGACTACTATATTGATGATTCGGTTATCCTATTCGTTGACCAAGTTGTTTTTGTCAGATTTGAAATCTTGGTATCCTTATCTTTGATTCTTGCAAAATGGTCTTACTTAGAAACCATTTCGTCGGATCCGGCAGCAACGGAAACGAGGAAACCCCTGCTGGGGGCTTCGATCAGCAGACACAGGATGATAGCCACACCACGAATGGCATCCCTGGTGCCCCCGATATCGGAAGCTTTAGAGATATCGCCAGCGTCATGACCAACATGATGCATCAGCAGGCTGCCCAATTTAATCAAATGATGGCTGGTTTTGCTACCCTTCGCAATGAGAACCGTGCCGGAGTTGGAACTTCTGAAGCCGCAGCCCCTCTTGTGGAAAGGTTCACCGGGACACCCCACACCCGTTTGATGGAAAGTTTCCTAAAGTTACAAGTACCTTCTTTTACTGGTGTGACAAAGGACACCCTCTTTCCGAACAAGTGGCTTCGAGAATTGGAGAAGGCCTTCAGACATTTGCAATGTTCTGATGCTCAGAAAGTGTTGTTTGCCAAGCAGAAGCTTCAGCAAGAAGCTGATGCATGGTGGGCTTCCACTAGGCCTATTCTGGAGACCTTGAATGCTGGTGTTGTCACCTGGGAGAAGTTTAAGGAAGCTTTTTGCAAGAACTACTTTCCGGAAGCTGTAAAAGATGCTAAGGAGGCCGAGTTCATGGCTTTAGTACAGGGTACCTTGTCTGTGCTTGAGTATGAGCAAAAATTTGAAGAACTCTTTTTCTTCGTCCCCGAATCCTTTAAGTCTGATGAAGCCAAAGCAAATAAGTTTTTCAAGGGTTTGCGGCCTTCTATCAAGGCATACCTCACTGTCTTGCCTCTTGAAGGATATGCTCAGGTGGTTCAAAACTCGAAGAAGCTTGAAGAAAATGAAAAGGAAAATGCCCGAGTTCAGAAACCCTGGCAGTCTAGGCCCCTTGGCTTTGTAGACCGCACTGATCGGCGTTTTGCTAGACCTGCTCCTTACCCTGCTCCCACCTTTCAGCCAAGAAACTTTGGCCAGAATCCTAATTCCCTTCCTATGAGCTATCATGGTTAGTCCAATGGAGTCAGACCTCAGGGAGCTACTTATCCTCCTAGACCTGGGATGGTGAATCCTAGGCCAGCATATCAGAGACCTCCCCCTGCTGCAGCTCCTATTGGACCAAGAGACTCCACTTGCTTCCTCTGCAAGCAAGCAGACCATTATGCTCGTTTCTACCCCAAGAAGTTAGTGCAACCTCAAGCTCCTGTCGTGAAGAGTACTCCTGCTGCTACTTCTGCCCCTCCCTCTGGCAGAGTGTTTAGCATATATGGCGTCGAGCAAGATCCCTATCACGATGTTGTCACAGGTACTCTGTTAGTTGCTTCTCTTCCTGCATTTGTATTATTTGATACGGGTGCTTCACATTCATTCATATCATCTACTTTTGCCTTGAAGACTAACTTGACACCTCAATGTTTATCTAGTTATTTTTCTATTTGTACCCCTGTTGGGTCTGCTGTTAAACTAGATAAAGTGTTAGAAGATTGTTCTATTTTGATTTGTGGAAGGAATCTGAAGGCAAATCTTGTATTGTTTGACATGAGAGATTTTGATGTAATCTTGGGAATCGACTGGTTGACCTTCTACAATGCCATGATCTTATGCTCCTTGAAGAAGATCCAGTTCCGTGTAGAAGAGAATTCGATTTTTGAATTTCAAGGAGAGAAGGGAAGATTTAGCAAGAAGACCTTGTTCACTCTAATGCAAGTCCATGCCTTTTTGGAAGATGCTTCGTCTGGAAGCAAGGTCAAAGGGAAGAAGAGACTTGAAGAAGTCAGAGTTGTTAGTGAATTTGCTGATGTTTTTCCGGATGACTTGTCAGGTTTGCCTCCTGATAGGGAAGTTGAGTTTTCTATAGACTTAATTCCTGGAGCGGCTCCTGTATCCAAGGCCCCTTACAGAATGGCACCTACCGAACTCGAAGAGTTGCAAACTTAGTTGAATGAACTCTTAGAGAGAGGTTTCGTGTAGCCAAGTGTATCACCTTGGGGAGCTCCGGTCTTGTTTGTAAAGAAGAAAGATGGTAGTATGCATCTGTGCATTGACTACCGGGAGTTGAACAAGCTAACAATCAAGAATAGATACCCTTTGCCTTGAATTGAGCTTTTTGATCAGTTGAAGGGTGCTGCTGTCTTTTCAAAGATTGATTTGAGATCGGGATATCACCAGTTGAAAGTGAAGTCAAGTGACATCTTTAAGACAGCGTTTAGAACAAGGTACGGACATTATGAATTTAAAGTGATGCCTTTCAGCTTAACTAATGCCCCTGCCGTGTTCATGGACCTTATGAACTAAGTATTTCACGATGTGCTCGATAAGTTTGTAATCGTTTTCATTAATGACATCTTGATTTACTCAAAGAATGAAGAAGAGCATGTGGAGCACCTGAACTTCACATTGCAAAGGTTGAGAGAAAAGTAACTCTATGCTAAGTTTAGCAAGTGTGACTTTTGGCTCTCAAGTGTAGTATTTCTTGGCCATGTTGTTTCAGCCGAGGGTATTCGTGTTGACCCAGAGAAAGTTCAAACTATTACTGATTGGGAAAGACCGAAGACCGTGATTGAGATAAGAAGTTTCCTCGGATTGGCAGGATACTACCGGAGATTTATTGAAAACTTTTCTAGGTTGGCTGCCCCTATGACTAGGCTAACTAGGAAAGAAGAGAAGTTTGTTTGGACCGATTCTTGTGAGAAGAATTTTGAAGAGCTGAAAGTTAGATTGACAAGCGCTTCGGTTTTGACTATACCTGATAGTTCCGGTGGATTGACAGTCTACACTGATGCTTCTAAAATTGGTTTGGGTTGCGTGTTGATGCAACACGGTAAGGTAGTGGCTTATGCCTCTCGGCAACTAAAGGATTATGAGTGGAACTACCCCACTCATGACTTAGAGCTTGCAGCTGTTGTATTTTCTTTGAAAATTTGGAGACACTATCTATACGGTGAGAATATCGCCATCTTTACGGATCATAAAAGTTTGAAATACTTCTTCACCCATAAGGAGTTGAATATGAGACAAAGAAGATGGTTGGAGTTGGTCTCTAACTATGATTGTGACATCCAGTACCACCCGGGTAAAGCAAATGTAGTGGCGGATGCTCTTAGTAGAAAGAGTCAAAGAAAAGAGTTGGATTTAAATGCTTTGAGTCGGCCTTTGTTGTCCTCGATGGAAAGATTTGGTTTGGAAGTGGTCCCTAAGGGTTCGGATTGTATTCTTTATGCCATGACTGCAAGATCCTCCCTTAGAGATAGAATTGTTGCCTTGCAAAGTTCTGATCTAGAGTTGAAAGAGAAGATTGATAAAATTGCCTTGAATTCATAAATGGACCCTGCTTTTAGTACATCCATGGATGGTACCTTATTGTTTAGAGGTAGACTCTGTGTGCCTGTTGTTGATGAAATCAAGAAGGAAATATTGAAAGAAGCACACCAGTCCATCTTTACAGTACACCCTGGAAGTACCAAAATGTACAAGGACTTAAGGGAACATTTTTTGTGGAACGGTTTGAAAGCGGACGTTGAAGACTTCGTTGCCAGGTGTGAAACTTGCCAACGTGTAAAAGCTGTTCGTCAACCCCCATCTGGATTACTTCAGCCCCTTCCTATTCCTAGTTGGAAGTGGGAAAACATCTCAATGGACTTCGTGACTAGCTTGCCTCAGACGAGTAAGGGAAATGACACTGTGTGGGTGATTGTTGATAGGTTGACCAAATCAGCCCATTTCATTCCTATAAAGATCACCTACACCTTGGATAAGCTAGCTAGACTTTATGTGGACAATGTAGTTCGTCTACACGGAGTGCCGGTGAGTATTGTTTCTGACCGTGATCCTAGGTTCACCTCAAGGTTTTGGAATGGTCTGCAGAAAGCCTTGGGAACCCAATTGAATCTGAGTACAACTCATCACCCACAGTCTGATGGACAATCGGGGCGGACAATTCATACTAGAAGACATGCTTAGATCTTGTGTGGTTGACATGGGTGGAAATTGGGATGAACACTTAGCCTTAGTTGAGTTTGCCTATAATAACAGTTATCAAGCAACAATAGGCATGGCTCCGTTTAAGGGTTTGTATGGTAACACTTGTAGAACGCCTTTGTATTGGACTGAGACTGGTGAAAGAAAAGTCTTAGGTCTAGAGATGATAGAAGCTACAAGTGATATGGTTGATATGATTCGGGAAAGGATCAAGTCTGCTCAATCTAGACAGAAATCTTATGCCAACAAGAGAAGAACCGACTTAGAATTTCCAATCTGAGAGAAAGTTTTCCTTAAAGTATCACCTATGAAAGGGGTGACGAGATTCAATGTGAAAGGAAAGCTTAGCCCCCGCTTCATTGGACCTTTTGGAATTTTGGAGAAGGTTGGACCTGTAGCATACCGCTTGGCCTTGCCTCCGTCTCTTGCTGGAGTTCACAATGTGTTCCATGTTTCAGTACTTCGAAAGTACATAGAGAACCCGGAGCACATACTACAGCAAGCACCCGAAAGACTTAGTGCCGATCTTTCTTATGATGAAGGACCAGCCGAGATCCTAGATAGAAAGGACAAGCAGTTGCGGAATTGCACCATCCCTTTGGTGAAGATTCGATGGAAGAACCATACCCCCGAAGAAGCTTCATGGGAGAAAGAAGATGACATGAAGGAGAAGTTTCCTCATCTTTTTGGAAGCACAGGTACGCTTTTAATTTCGAGGACAAAATTCTTTTAAGGGGGAGGGGAGAATGTAATATCCAGCCCTATTCTAACCCTGACCCTAACCCGGATCCACTGGTGTATTCAGGTCCGAAGACCCGAAGTGGTGGTAGAAGAGACCTATGGACCATTATGATTGATGATCATGATTCGGAGACTGAGCCTATGGACATTGATGATGATACCCCTTGCTTAAATGCATTATCAGTGTTTAAGGAAAGTCTGCGCATCGGAGAAGATTAATCTAGTTGATGTACCTAATGACTTCCTGTGCACAATCCGAAGGTATTCCCCGAAACTAGACTTCTTGATTGAATTGTGGAAGAAAACCTCATTCAAATTGACCTTGTATAGCCTTTCAAATCCCTACTTGAAGTTGCTGAACTAAACCTGTTTTTCTGCTGAGAAACATTTTGGTCGATCCTTTTGGTCGATGCCATCGACCAAAACCATCGACCAAAGTTTCCCAGTCTGCCAAGTTAAAGATTCCATGGAATATTCCTATTCTATTTATTATGACCTCGAGCCTTGAGCCTTGTGCAATCATTTTTCTCACTTGAAATCGTGGGGAGAGCTTCCCAAGGCACCTCATCAAAAACTCATTGTTTACTATTGATTCTTGTCTACTTCTTCCACACTAAGGTATGAATCACCATTCCACTCTCTATCGTACCATTTTCTATTCTTTTCTTTTCCTTTCTTGCTGGAGAGACATTGGAAATGGTGCTGCAACCTTGCAACCACCACTCCAAGTGTCTACACATGATTAACCTATGAGTTTCTTAGCCATCCATTGATGCTATGCCTCCACCTCATGCCTAGCATATGTATTCCTCTATTTTTCTATTAACATCATGTCATTTTGTACCAAACTGAGTTGTAGGGCATGCTATGTTCATGTTTATCACTTCTATATGATTCCAATCGAAATTCTATTAGTTCCCCTAACTATTACATGCCATTTCCATGACAATGCAATCAATCCCAACTCATGCCATGATGTTTGTCACTTGAACTTGTTAGCTCAATTTGGGGCTTTTTGTTTGGACCATTAGATTGGATAAATTTCTTGACCTATAGTGTCCTACTATTGTTGTTAAGTGTTCCTCCAAGTTTCAGATTGATCCAAACACCGGAAAACCAATTTTGGATGAAAACACCCAAAATCCATCATTCTGTCCTGAAGGAAATTTTGGTCGATCCTTTTGGTCGATACCATCGACCAAAGTTGTTGCTGACCAAAATTTGGGAACCATCCTCCCAGCCGGTACCCTATCTGGCATACCCGAGAGTGTGATCCACAGCCCAAAAGATCAAGTTTAGGAACGATCATATCCATTTCGCACAATAACATAATCAAAAGCAAAAACAAATCATAATGTTCAAGTAATTTATAATAAAAGTCAAGAAAGGATCTCAGAAGGATAACTATAGAATATCAGAGTGCGGAATAACAAGATACCAAATCAAAAGACAACTGTAGAGTATAGCGGAAATACACCCTACAAACACATGTGGAAGGTAGATCGAAATCTAAATAAAGCTCTAAGCTAATACAAGTAAAGTAAAAGATAAGTCTAGAAGAAACAAAGGAAATCTAATCCACATCTTGATCACTCTTCTTGTTCTTCAGTCTTCATCTTCTTCACCTTGCGCTTCCTCATACGGGCCGTCAAAGAAATACAAACCTGTAGAGAAGGCTAACAACATATTGCACAAAAAAGGAATGAGTTTCAAAAGAAACTCAGTAAGGCAAGTTAATCCATAACAACATAAATAACATGGAAGCAAACCATAACAAGATGCAATGCAATATGAAACAAGTAATGTATGTATGCATCTAAACTCTATGTATGCTGGTCTCTATGGCAGACATGCTTTAAGTCATAGCACCGTACTTCTTTGGGTAGGTCCGCTCACATCCTCAACCATTTAAGATATCTTGGATTCCCTCCAACCATTTAAGATATCTCGGGCGACCGATTGGTAATGGGTCCTGCATCCTTCTCGGACAATTTCCATGGTAAGGGGTTAAGTCAACACACTCTCTCACAACCGTTTGGCATAAGTATCGGCGCATGTCAGGGAAAAGCCTAGCCCAATGCAAGTCATCTAGTCAGTTATATCAACTCAGTTCCAGATATCGTCCATTCCTCGTCCCTGACGATCCTTTCCGGTATCCTTCGCACTAGAGTAAGCGTATCCTATGGCACCGACCAACTCGGACTACGGACTCATCAACCCTATTGGTTATCCACATATGGTAAACGGGAAGCTCTCATGTCCTCTCACGGGTTGGTTACCGGTCTTGAGCGCCCATGAGCCCAAGTCTAGCCATATGCAACCCTCCAATAAATGGCCTCTTTCGAGTATCCACAATGTGATCCATGTCCTCTCACGGATCTTTTCACCGGTCTTGAGCGCCCACGAATCCCCATTGCTACCACGGGTCGTTCGGTCTCAATACCCTTCCGATTCGGGTCTGATATAACAGGGGTATATCCTAGCCAAACACTGTTAGACATCCCTAGGTATGACAACCATTGATTCGGGAAAGCGTCGATGGGCATCTTCGGAAAACAGCCCATACTATTCCCTCCGATGTCTAAGGACAGAAGCATCAATAGGATACTCCCCATTCCCAAACCAAACTTAAGCAAACACATTCTCAGATCAGTCATGATATACACAACCAGTAGTTCATCATATAAAAGAGAATGTAAAAGCAACATCGATTAAGCGATAATAAGTAATTCATATAACATAAACAATGAAAAGATGATATAAATAAGTGCTACTGTTCCCACAGTAGGAGATCAGAATTAAAATACAATAACAGTAGGTAATCTCATAGTTTCATAATGTAGAAACCAGAGAACAAGCAATCTATGTAGTTAAGGAATCAACTGTCCTTACCTGATTATCGCCGAAGATAATCCAAAGATCAAAGAGAGAGACACCAAACATGGCAAATAAACCCCTAACAAGCATAGATGTAACATTAGGAAAGATACCTAAAAGATCAGAGAGCAAACGAATCAAATCGAGCGAAAATTGAAGCTACTGACTTCATTGGTCGATTGCCTTGGTCTACTGACCCAGTCGACCAATCAGTCGACCAATCGAGTCGATGCGGAATAGTGAAAACTGTTTTGGCCATAACTTCTTCGTTTGAAGTCGGATTGATCCGAAATTCGAAGGGAACTTCCTAGGATGTATTAGAATCATATGGGAAGATAAAATCATCAAGTCATGGTAAAAATATGGGTTCTTGGTTTAACCCAAGAAATTAGGGTTTCAACCTTTATGGCTCTCATGAAAAGGTTATGATCACAGGAAGAAAGGGAATGGTTGCAACCAAGAACATAATAAGAAAATCTTGTTTAGGTTAATAGAAACATTATGGGAAGATAATCATGGTCAAAATATGGGTTCTTGATCTAACCCAAGAAATTAGGGTTTCACCCTTATGGTTCCCATAAAAAGGTTAAGATCACAGGAGGGAGGGAATTGATGATTGGCCAATTACAACAAGAAGAATTAAAGAATATTGAATTTAGATCAACCTCCACATTACCCATGAGGTTTCCCTCACATGGGAGGTTACCAAAAAGGTTCTCGATAATCACCCGGTTAGGGTTTCAAAGGATTAGGGTTAGGGTTTCGAAGATTTTACTGGCTGAGGTTGAGATCATGATGATGATCATAGATCTCAAGGAACAAGATGAGATCATGGAGTGGATGGTTGCAAGAGTGCATCATCTTCTTCCTGATCTCAGCCAAGAACAGATTAAAGAAAGAAAATCAGAGATGGAGAAGAAAGAAAAGAGAGTAGACATACCTTTGATGCGAGAGGAAGAAGATTACTTCAAGTCTTGTGAGAGATCACCAAGGAATGCAAGGGAATTGATTAGATTAGGGTTCTAACTCATTCCAGAGGCTTAGGAGGCATAGGAGGAAAAGTAATCCCGAGATTAGGCTTAAATAGAGGAGACAGGACCAAATTGGTAAATTCAGACACCATTGGTCGATTGGATTGGTCTATCGTCCAATCGACCAATGAGTCGACCAATCAGGACAGCAAGGTTCAAACAGGGATTCGGAGGGCTATACAAGGTCAAATTGAGTGAGGTTTTCTTCTACGAGTCAATCAAGAAGTCTAGTTTCCAGAAATACCTTTGGATCAAGAATTGGAGTTCATTAGGTTTACCAACTAGGCTCATCTTCTTCGATGCGCAAGCAGGATTTGCCAGACATAGTTCAGCAACTTCGGACAGGGATTTGGAAGGTTATATGGGGTCAAATTGAGTGGGGTTTTCTCCTAGAAGTCCATTAAGAAGTCTAGTTTCGGGAAATATATTCAGATTGGGCACAAGAGTTCATTAGGTATTTCAACTAATTCACCCCTCTTCGGTGCGCAGATTCAAAACTAACACTGACAATGCTCTCAAGTGAGGGGCATCATCGACAATGTCCATGGGCTTGGGTTCCGACACCAAATCGTCAACCAAAAGGGTCTATAAGCAACAAGCTAAGATCAAATCAAGGTCCAACTTTAAAGTCAACATTTAAACTAACCCTTCTTTACCCAAAACAGATAGGTGCCCTGGCTAGGTTTGGGTGGATTTCACATTCTCCCCCCCTTAAAATAATTTCGTCCTCGAAATTGGGAGAGAACTTGGTTTCAAAAAGGCAGGGGTACTTTCCTATTATCTTGGCTTCCTTTTCCCAAAGTCCACGGAAAACAAATAACAATAAGTCTTTTTGTAAGAAAACAAGGAGTAAATCTGACATGCTTTGAAATCAAATGGAAAGTATGATCATGGCTTCATGAAGATTTCACAAGGATCATGGCAAAGATTAATATGAAGATCATAAAACTTTAAGAATGAAAGGAGATTGTAGAAGAGATGGTTGCAAGGATCAATATGTTGCAAGGATGCAACATCTACTTCATAATCTCAATCTCAAAGAATAAATCATAGCAAGAGTAGATCAATAAACACAAGAGAGATTACAATTCTTTGATTGAAGAATAGGGGATGAAAAGCTTGATGTCTTGAAAAAATTAGAAGGAATAACAAACCATGAAGATCACACTTGATTTCTCTTCAAAATCATCATGTGGAGAATTTACAAGGTTATAGAGTGTATGGAGATCCACTCTATCTACCAAACGAAACTAGGCAATTCGTACAGCAGAGAATAAATTGAACAATGCATATGGTATATATGCATTAGGTACAACAACAAGGTTAGGAATAGGTGGGATCTCACATTCTCCCCCCCTTAAAATAATTTCGTCCCCGAAATTGAAAGCATACCTGGGCTTCCAACAAGATGAGGAACTTTCATCAGGGGTGTGATTTTTCCACCGAAATTTTACCAGGGGATGGAAGGTACAATGAACAATAGATCTAATAGGTAAAGAACATGGGAGTCTTGGCTGACTTCTTAAATAGCTAAGAGGAATTCAAAACAATATTGACAAGTACTTCATATCAAGACTAGGCAAATTCACAAGGTAAGAATAAATCAAAACAATGCATATGGCCTATATGCAATGCATCAGTAAGGAATAAATCAAGCAACACATATGATATGTATGTAATGCACAAGTAAAGAATAAATCAGGGCAATGCATGTGGTATTTATACAATGCATAAGCAAAGAATAGATCAATCGCAAAAATTAAAGGATAAGAGCAACGTACCGATTGCGACATTGAATCTTCTATCGACTCATGGTTGATCGGGAAGATGGGGCTTCGAGATGCAGTTAGATCAAAGGATGAGGGTGCTGACGCCAGTGATGATGATGATGGGGGTATGATGAGAATGAGGATGAGTATGGATACAATGATGATCATGATGGGGTTCCAGTTGAAGATGAGGATGTTATTGATGATCAGGGAGATGAGGATCAAAATCAGGGTGAGATTCCGAGATACAAGGAGATTCCTATACCACGCTTTCATGAGATTGGAGGTCCATCACATACGACACGACTGGAGAAAGAGTTCAAATTTAGAAGGGACCAGACAGATCACCGGAGTCATCACCTAGATGACGACTAGAGTTTCCTTTTATGCTTTCTTAGATGTAGTTTTCTCATACTTGTAAACCTAAGTGATTAGTGAAATTCAGTTTGTTTCACTTGTGTTATTGTACATTATGCATTTTCTTTTGTTGTATTTGTAGTTGTTAATGTTTAGTTATGACTTATAACCCTTAACGACTACTAACGACCATTACTCCCAACGACAACTCCCGACTCGGACTTATATGACAACACACACACACACGCCGACTCATATGACAACTCATACGACAATGACGACAACACCTCACAATGACAATTTACTCACAAAAACAACTCACCATGACAACTTTCAAAGCAAGACTCAACTCACAACTCAACACACACCAATAACTTAAAACTGACAACTTAACTCTAACCATGACTACAACCCAAGTACAAGTCATAAACTTTAATTATTGTGCATTATTCAAACTTGATATATTATGCTTTGTTTGTTCAAGTTTCTAATCCAAGTTTTCTATTATTCACTTCTAAGAAAGTTTGAGTCACTTTTGGATCTATGACTCATGGATGCTTTCATTCCTGTTTCTATGGTTATGATTGTCCGAAAACTTAGGCTCGATACCATTCTCACATCCTCCCGCCGGTACCCTATCCGGCATACCCGAGAGTGTGATCCACAGCCCAAAAGATCAAGTTTAGGAACGATCATATCCATTTCGCACAATAACATAATCAAAAGCAAAAACAAATCATAATGTTCAAGTAATTTATAATAAAAGTCAAGAAAGGATCTCAGAAGGATAACTATAGAATATCAGAGTGCGGAATAACAAGATACCAAATCAAAAGACAACTGAGAGTATACGGAAATACACCCTACAAACACATTAGGTAGATCGAAATCTAAATAAAGCTCTAAGCTAATACAAGTAAAGTAAAAGATAAGTCTAGAAGAAACAAAGGAAATCTAATCCACATCTTCATCAGCTCTTCTTGTTCTTCGGTCTTCATCTTCTTCACCTTGCTTCCTCATACGCCTCAAAGAAATAAAACCTAGAGAAGGCTAACAACATATTGCACAAAAGGAATGAGTTTCAAAGAAACTCATAAGGCAAGTTAATCCATAACAACATAAATAACATGGAAGCAAACCATAACAAGATGCAATGCAATATGAAACAGTAATGTATGTATGCATCTAAACTCTATGTATCTGGTCTCTATGGCGGACATGCTTTAAGTCATAGCACCGTACTTCTTTGGGTAGGTCCGCTCACATCCTCAACCATTTAAGATATCTTGGATTCCCTCCAACCATTTAAGATATCTCGGCGACCGTTGGTAATGGGTCCGCATCCTTCTACAATCCATGGTAAGGGTTAAGTCAACACACTCTCTCACAACCTTTATGTATCGCGCATGTGGAAAGCCTAGCCCAATGAAGTCATCTAGTCGGTTATATCAACTCGTCCGATATGTCCATTCCTCGTCCCACGATCCTTTGTATCCTTCCACTAGAGTAAGCGTATCCTATGGCACCGACCAACTCGGACTACGGACTCATCAACCCTATTGGTTATCCACATATGGTAACGGGAAGCTCTCATGTCCTCTCACGGGTTGGTTACCGGTCTTGACGCCCATGAGCCCAAGTCTAGCCATATGCAACCCTCCAATAAATGGCCTCTTTCGAGTATCCACAATGTGATCCATGTCCTCTACGGATCTTTTCACCGTCTTGAGCCCCACGAATCCCCATTGCTACCACGTCTTCGGTCTCAATACCCTTCCATTGTCTGATATAACAGTATATCCTAGCCAAACACCTTAGACATCCCTAGGTATGACAACCATTGATTCGAAGCTCATGGGCATCTTCGAAAACACCCATACTATTCCCTCCTGTCTAAGGACGAAGCATCAATAGGATACTCCCCATTCCCAAACCAAACTTAAGCAAACACATTCTCAGATCAGTCATGATATACACAACCAGTAGTTCATCATATAAAAGAGAATGTAAAAGCAACATCAGATTAAGCAGTAATAAGTAATTCATATAACATAAACAATGAAAAGATGATATAAATAAGTGCTACTGTTCCCACAGTGGAGATCGAATTAAAATACAATAACAGTAGGTAATCTCATAGTTTCATAATGTAGAAACCAGAGAACAAGCAATCTATGTAGTTAAGGAATCAACTGTCCTTACCTGATTATCGCCGAAGATAATCCAAAGATCAAAGAGAGAGACACCAAACATGGCAAATAAACCCCTAACAAGCATAGATGTAACATTAGGAAAGATACCTAAAAGATCAGAGAGCAAACGAATCAAATCGAGCGAAAATTGAAGCTACGACTTCATTGGTCGATTGCCTTGGTCTCGACCCGTCGACCAATCATCGACCAATCGAGTCGACGGAATAGTGAACTGTTTTGGCCATAACTTCTTCGTTTGAAGTCGGATTGATCCGAAATTCGAAGGGAACTTCCTAGGATGTATTAGAATCATATGGGAAGATAAAATCATCAAGTCATGGTAAAAATATGGGTTCTTGGTTTAACCCAAGAAATTAGGTTTCAACCTTTATGGCTCTCATGAAAAGGTTATGATCACGGGAAGAAAGGGAATGGTTGCAACCAAGAACATAATAAGAAAATCTTGTTTAGGTTAATAGAAACATTATGGGAAGATAATCATGGTCAAAATATGGGTTCTTGATCTAACCCAAGAAATTAGGGTTTCACCCTTATGGTTCCCATAAAAGGTTAAGATCACAGAGGAGGGATTGATGATTCCAATTACAACAAGAAGAATTAAAGAATATTGAATTTAGATCAACCTCCACATTACCCATGAGGTTTCCCTCACATGGGAGGTTACCAAAAAGGTTCTCAGATAATCACCCAGGTTAGGGTTTCAAAGGATTAGGGTTAGGGTTTCGAAGATTTTACTGGCTGAGGTTGAGATCATGATGATGATCATAGATCTCAAGGAACAAGATGAGATCATGGAGTGGATGGTTGCAAGAGTGCATCATCTTCTTCCTGATCTCAGCCAAGAACAGATTAAAGAAAGAAAATCAGAGATGGAGAAGAAAGAAAAGAGAGTAGACATACCTTTGATGCGAGAGGAAGAAGATTACTTCAAGTCTTGTGAGAGATCACCAAGGAATGCAAGGGAATTGATTAGATTAGGGTTCTAACTCATTCCAGAGGCTTAGGAGGCATAGGAGGCAAAGTAATCCCGAGATTAGGCTTAAATAGAGGAGACAGGACCAAATTGGTAAATTCAGACACCATTGGTCGATTGGATTGGTCTACTGGTCCAGTCGACCAATGAGTCGACCAATCAGGACAGCAAGGTTCAAACAGGGATTCGGAGGGCTATACAAGGTCAAATTGAGTGAGGTTTTCTTCTACGAGTCAATCAAGAAGTCTAGTTTCCAGAAATACCTTTGGATCAAGAATTGGAGTTCATTAGGTTTACCAACTAGGCTCATCTTCTTCGATGCGCAAGCAGGATTTGCCAGACATAGTTCAGCAACTTCGGACAGGGATTTGGAAGGTTATATGGGGTCAAATTGAGTGGGGTTTTCTCCTAGAAGTCCATTAAGAAGTCTAGTTTCGGGAAATATATTCAGATTGGGCACAAGAGTTCATTAGGTATTTCAACTAATTCACCCCTCTTCGGTGCGCAGATTCAAAACTAACACTGACAATGCTCTCAAGTGAGGGGCATCATCGACAATGTCCATGGGCTTGGGTTCCGACACCAAATCGTCAACCAAAAGGGTCTACAAGCAACAAGCTAAGATCAAATCAAGGTCCAACTTTAAAGTCAACATTTAAACTAACCCTTCTTTACCCAAAACAGATAGGGTGCCCTGGCTAGGTTTGGGCTGGATTTCACAGCAACCTTGGCCAGTTTTGATCCAATTGATATCCAATCTTCCTAACTTCTTCTCTAACTTATTTTTGAATTTTGTTTAGGGCCTTAACAATTATTTTGGACTATTTCTTGGTACTCTCAATTCATCATCAATTCAACCCAAGGTAAGGATGGTTATCTCCATAAATATATAGATCACCAACTTATGATTTATGTTCTTGTTTATGAATAGAACCTTTTGATTTCTTTTAAATCTTTATAAGACTGTTATATATGTGTTAGAACAGTAGTATTGACATCTTCATACTTTTTTCATGTCACCTTACTATTCTTGTTTACTTATGTCTATGATGATTCATTTCAATATCATGATTTAAATTTTATGATAAGATGCATTGGATGCATGAAAGATGATGAACTTGAATATGTGATTGCTTACGTATAGACTTGGGATTGGGGAGTGTTCTATTGATACTTCTGTCCTTAGGCATCGGAGGGAATAGTATGGGATGTTCTCCGATGGTGCCTAGCGACACTCTCCCGGGTTATTGGATGACATACATAGGACTGTCTAGTTGGTTGGCTAGGTTTATCCTTGTCGTGTCAGACCCGAATCGGAAGGGCATTGAGACAGAACAACCCGTGGTAGTGTATGGTTGGATGGGCGCTCTAGGCCGGTAACCAATCTGGTAGGGGACATAAACCATGCTACGGATACCCGAAAGGGGCCATTTATTGGTAGGGTTGCAAATGGCTAGACTTGGGCTCACGGGCGCTCAAGACCGGTAACCAATCCGTGAGAGGACGTGAGAGCTTCCCGTTTACTATTTGTGGATGACTAATAGGGTTGATGAGTCCGAAATCCAGGATTTCGCTGACTCTAGTGTGAAGGATACTGGAAAGGATCGCCGGGGGCGAGGAATGGACGTATCTGGATCTGACTTGACCGACTGAGTAGATGACTTGCATTGGGCTAGGCTTTTCTGTGACATGCGCCAGTACTTATACCAAATGGTGATGTGAGAGAGTGGTGACCTATTCCCTTACCATGGTTTTTGAGATGACTTTATCGAACTTCTCTGGCAGACCCAAGATATCTTGTAGGATTGAGGGGAAGTGACTGACCACCCAAAGAAGTATGGTGCTATGACTTAAAGCATGTCTACCCTAGAGACTAGCATTTATAGAGTTAGAATCATACTGCATCATATGTTCCATATCACATTGCATTATGTATGTTCTGTATGTGTATGATTTCTCAATATGGAATAACTGCCTTGCTGAGTTCTTCGAACTCATTCCTTTTGTACAAATGTTTTTAGATTATCTTACAGGTACCGAAGACTACGATGGCACCCCCTTTGAGACGGACTATGATTCCGCATACTACCCTTAGGGTAGTGGCATCTATGAAGATCCGAGTGTTGGTGCCGAGGAGGATTACTATCTGCACCAGGGTTAGCCCCACGGTTGTGAGGGAGCTGCAAAGCTGGGTTTACTTCATCCGTACCATTGAGGAGACTTTTATTAGAGTAGAGGAAACCCTAGCTTAGTGCCCCATTTCTCTGGTGTATTTATGGAACCTTTGGTCATGTTACTAACTTATTTTTTGGATTATCTTTTGACACTTGAACTTGTAATTAACTTAATCACACTTCTTTTCCGCTGCTCTGAGAGAGTGGTTATCATACCTTCTATGACCTTTATGATTATGTTCACACTTTACTGTTATCGTCTTCCGCACTCTGATTTATTTAATCTTATCTTATTCATGATACTTAGTATTAAATGTTTTTACTTTGATTATCTTTGTTCATGATTATGTCATTGTGTATGTGGGAGGCATGGACCTACGAATCTTGATCCTTGGACTGTGGATCACATTCCTGGGTATTCCAAATGGGGTACCGGTTGGGTGGATGTGACAGGAATAACCCAAAGACTTTTGCTTGAGGTATTGCTCTATGATAAGCCAAAGACTTACAGAGCACTTCTTAAGAAATACCAAAAGCAAGCAACAGTTGCAGAAGTTATCGAAGCCCGAGAAGAGTACACAAGAGGGGTGAAGGAAAAGAGAATTATGGGGAAAAAGGTCAGAATTCCAATGCTCGTGCAAAAGATGACAAAAGAGGAGGTTGGAAAGAAAGACTCACCAATGAGAACTTTACACCTCTCAATACTAAGACGTCAGAAATCTTATTACAGATTAGAGATAAGGATCTCTTGAAGTGGCCGGGCAAGCTAAGAGCTCGACCGGAAGACAGAAATATGACCAAGTATTGTCGCTTTCACAAAGACTACGGCCACCATACGGATGAGTGTAGAAACCTTAAGATTGAGATCGAGAAACTCATCCAAGGAGGGCATCTTGAAAAGTATCTTCAGAAGAAGCGACAAGATCGAGAGAAGTCCCCACCTAGATCAACAAAAAGACTCAGATCCAAAAGTCCCGAGAGGGCAAATAAGAATCCCGAGAAGAAACCCGACAGTCGGGAATTCTCTCCCATTTATATTGTTTTGGGAAATATGACCGAGGAATCCATTAAGAAGGCGAAGCAAAAAGCGCTGTTTGTGGGATCAATGCCGTTGTCGAGAAAACGAAGAAATGACTTATGTCCATATCCAATAACTTTCACGGACGAAGATCTCAAGGGCATGACTTCTCCTCATGACGATGCTATAGTTATCAAAGTGAAACAGGCAAATCGGGAAGTTCACTGAGTTCTTGTGGACACGGGGTCTTCCACCGACTTGCTATCCTATGAAGCATTTAAGAAGTTGAAGTTTGAAGATGAGATGATGACTCCATGTGGAACTCATCTATACAGATTCGCCGGGTCGTCTGCCATATCCGAAGGGACCATTCAATTGGATCTAAGGATCGGGACCTCCCCTCGGGATGCAGTCGTCCAAGCAACCTTCATGGTGGTTTGGGACCTTTTAGCTTACAATGTCTTACTCGGGAGGCCAACTCTTAACGCCTTAGGGGCTGTGGTTTCACCAACACATATGAAGTTGAAGTCTCCAACAACAGCAGGAGTCGGGGAGTGCTCTTCTGACCAGCGACTATCAAGACAATGTTATGTGAGTTATCTCAAGAAAGTAAGAAGATCCGAGAGATCGGGCAATACAATGAGTATTGAAATTCGGGATGACCGGGATGAAGAAGCTATGCAGAGAGCCGAACCTGTAGAGAAGCTTGAACGAATTCAACGTCATCCGGATTTTTACGAGAGAGGAACCATGATCGGTTCAGAACAACCTACATAATTCAAGGAAGAACTGACCAAGTTTCTCCAGAACAATCTTGATGTATTCGCATGGTCAGCCGAAGACATGCCAGGAATAGATCGAAGAATTGCAGAACACAGCTTATGGATTAGGGAAGATGCAATTCCCATGATCCAAAAAAGAAGGAATTTCTCTCTTGAGAAACATGCTGCCATCAAAACCGAAGTGGAGAAGCTAGAGCAATCGGGTTTCATCAAACCAATAGAGTGCCCAACTTGGTTGGAAAATGTGGTAATGGTGAAGAAAGCAAACGGAAAATGGAGAATGTGTATGGATTACACAGACTTGAATAAAGCGTGCCCAAAGGATTGCTATCAACTTCCTCAGATTGACCTCTTAATCGACGCCACAGCAGGACATGAAGTATTGAGCTTCATGGACGCTTACTCGGGATACAATCAGATAATGATGAATCCCAAGGATGAGCGGGATACGGCCTTCATGACAGATCGAGAAAGTTACTTCTATAAGGTAATGCCCTTTGGATTAAAGAACGCTGGGGCCACTTATCAAAGAATGGTAAATAAGGTCTTCAAGAACCAAATTGGAAGAAATATGGAAGTATACGTGGATGATATGCTCATTAAGAGTACTGTCCGAAGAAGTCATCTTGAAGATCTTGAAGAAGTCTTTGATACTTTGAGAACATATCAGATGAGGTTAAATCCAGAGAAGTGTGCATTCAGAGTTTCTTCAGAAAAATTCCTTGGATTTATGGTATCCCAACGAGGAATTGAGGCCAACCCAAAAAAAATCAAAGCCTTGCTCGAGATGGAGTCACCAAAGACGGTTAGGGATATTCAATGCCTAACCGGAAGAGTAGCTGCCTTAAACAGATTCATTTCGAGATCGGGTGAAAAATGTTTGCCTTTCTTCAAGGCTCTTAAAGACGTTGAGAAGGCAAAGGATACCCTCTGGACCGATGAATGTTAGAAAGCGTTTGAGAAGTTGAAGGAGACACTCGGGTCACCACCTCTCTTGGCTCGACCTTCAATGGAAGAGCAACTATTCACCTACTTAGTCATTTCTCCAACAGCAGTAAGCGCGGTGTTAGTGAAAGAAGAAGGTACTTCACAAAACCCTATCTATTTCATAAGTCATGTTCTAGTAGATGTCGAGACGCGATATCCGGATGTGGACAAACAAGCTTTAGCCCTTGTAATCGCATCTTGGAAACTCAGGCCATACTTCCAAGCTCATCCAATTGTAGTCTTGACCAACTTCCCATTGAAGAAGATACTACAGAAACCAGACTTAGCAGGAAGAATGGTAACATGAGCCATTGAGTTAAGCAAATACCAAATCCAGTACAGAACTTGTCCAACTATAACAGGACAAGATTGGCTGACTTTGTTCTTGAGAATAACATGCCCAATTCGGGAGTAGAAAATCCACCCGATCAGGAGTTATGGACTTTATATGTCGATGGCTTGAGCAACTCTTCGGGAAGTGGAGCAGGGCTAATGCTAATCAGCCTGGATGGATTCACTATTCATTATGCTTTAAGATTCAACTTCAAAGCCTCCAACAATGAGGCTGAGTACGAAGCCCTTCTAGCAGGACTAAGACTTGCCCGAGCCCTAAGAGTCCGAGAAATGGAAGTCCGAAGCGACTCTTAGTTAATCGTAAATCAAGTTTGCGGCGTGTACGAAGCAAAAGAAACGAGATTGGCAAATTACTTAACCAAAATTGATGAATGTTGCCATTATTTCGATCATCTCGAAATAAAGAAAATTCCAAGAAAGGAAAATGAAGTAGCAGATGAGTTATCCAAGCTGGCTTTATCCAAGTACTCAACCTTAGGCTCAGCCGTTTATATTGAACAGTTGGAAATTCCTAGCATTCAGGAGGCCGAGGCGATGGATATTGAAGAAGAGCCTAGTTGGATGAACCCAATTATAGCATATTTGAAGAATGATATCCTTCCAGAAGATATCAAGGAGGCTAAGGCAATTAAGAATCAAGCCGTGAAGTTCACCATTATTGAAGAACAACTTTATAAAAGATCGGTCACACAGCCTCTTCTAAAGTGTGTTAGCCCTTCTCAAGCTCAATATGCCTTAGCCGAAGTACACAAAGGAATATGCGGAGCATATGGGAGGTGGGGCTTTGGCCCACAAAATGATACGTCAAGGACTTTATTGGCCGACTATTCAGAAGGACGCCGTGGACTATGTCAGAAAATGCAAGCAATGTCAACTTCATGCATTTGTTCTGAAAACTCCGGCTGTCCCTCTTACATCTGTCTCCAGTCCGATCCCTTTCGCCATGTGGGGAATGGATCTGGTTGGAAAGCTTCCTAAAGCCACCAACAATAGAATATTTAGTGGTGGCAATCGATTATTTCACTAAGTGGGTGGAAGCCGAACCTCTCTCATCCATTACTAAGAAACAAATGCAAAAGTTCTTTCAAGAAAGGATAATCTACAGATTTGGAATTCCAAAGATCCTTGTGACCGACAATGGAAAACAATTTGTCCGAGCCAGCTTCAAGAATTTTTGTGAAAGATATCATATCGAGCATAGAACGTCATCTATGGCGTATCCGCAGAGCAACGGGCAAGTTGAGATAACCAATCGAACGCTTTTATATGGAATAAAGAAGCGTCTGGAGACAAGTTGGGCCAAGTGGGTAGAAGAACTACCAAGCGTCCTTTGGTCATATTGCACCACGGCCAGAACTCCTACGAGAGAAACACCTTTTCGGTTAGCCTACCGCACAGAAGCACTTGTCCGGGTGGAGGTATTAGCAGAGTCAAAGAGATATACAGACTTCAATGAAGAAGCAAACGAAGAAGGCTTGAAGAGCAATCTTGATCTAATAGAAGAAGTGCGGAGCATGTCAGAATACCGAAATCAAAGATATCAAAACCGAGTAGTTGGATACTTCAATGCTCGGGTAAAAAATAGAAGACATCGTGCGGGTGACTTAGTGCTCCGCAAAGTGGCGGCATCAGACCCAAGAAACCAAGGCAAGCTCTCACCTACATGGGAAGGGCCATATCTCGTCGAGCAAGAAACAAAACCAGGGACTTACAAACTAAAAAGCTTGGCCATAGGCGAAACGATAGACCGAACTTGGAATTCCATGAATCTTCGGAAATTCTATCAGTAGAATTAGTCAAGATATGTAGCACTTGCAAGCAAGTCGAAAGACCATTTGATTTTCAATAAAATCTACGTCTACATTTTAAAAAAAATGCACAAGTACTCCTTCAAAGCAAAAAGGAACCCAAGAGAGTTCTTGACAAGTTCAAGAACCCGAGAGCGTTCTTAAGAAGAGCCCAAGAGAGTTCTTAACAAGATTAAGAACCCAGGAGCGCCCTTTGAAGAAAGTAAGAGCCCGAGAGAGTTCCTAACTTATAATAAGTTTGCGACCCCAAGAGCGCTCTTCAAAGATGCCTAATAAAGGCTCTCATAAGGTAAGATTTCCCAAAGGCGTCACACTCGGGTACTCACTCGGGTAGCCACTCAGTAGAATTTCTCCACCTTTTATGAAAGCCCAATAAAGGCTCTCATAAGGTAAGATTTCTCAAAGGCATCACACTCGGGTAGCCACTCGGGAGAATTTCTCCACCTTTTATGAAAGCCCAAGGAAGGCTCTCAGAAGGTAAGATTTTTCAAAGGCGTCACACTCGGGTAGCCACTCGGGAGAATTTCTCCACCTTTTATGAAAGCCCAAGGAAGGCTCTCATAAGGTAAGATTTCCCAAAGGCATCACACTCGAGTATTCACTTGGGTAGCCACTCGGGAAAATATTTCCATCTCTTATGAAAACCCACAAAAGGATTTCATAAGATAAAGCTATTTCCAACGCATTCGTCTCGGGACCTCACTCGGGTAGATGGCGGGAGAAAATCCAGACAGTTTTCTCCTAAAAGAAGATTCAAGAGAATAATCTAAGGTCTAAGATCTCGGGACATGACTCGGGTAAACACTTGGGAAAGAGATAAAAGAAATAAAGCAAGGGTTGCAACGTATCATAACCTCTAAGGCATTCCGCTAGGGGAGTGACTCGGGCAGATACTCGGGACAAATCAAAGAAGCACAATGCCTCAGTTGGAAGCAAACAGCTACAAGTTACTATTCAAAATATTTGGCCACAAGGATCACTATTACAAAAATTGCAAAGTTGCACAAAATTAACAGTACTGATAAAAATTCCAAGTGATAGAAGCAAAAGTTCAAGTGTTCAAGTTTCTCAAAAGTAAGAAGCAGGAAAAAGTTAAGTTTTCAGCTCTCGGGAGGATCTTCTCCTTCAGGAAGCTCTTCGTCGGGACACCCTTTCTCTCAAGACTCTCTCCAGAGCCCACTTCTTCATCTCCATCAATATAGAGAAGAGGGTCGGGAGGGCTAAATGGTTCTTTGCAGTCAATACCTTCAGGCACAGCCCTTTCGAGAGTCTCGTAAACCTTACCATCCAACATCCCAGCTAATTCCTTTGGGTTAGGAATATCAACCCATCGAAGAACTTCTGTGAAAGCATCATTAAGGCCAAGGTGGTAGGTCGAAGCAGAGAGAGCCAACTGAAGTTTCTTGAACTGAGGGGTGCCAAGGTAAGAAGTGATAATTTCCTTCTGGACAACGTCAGGGACCTCGTCGGCACTAACGGGAAGTTTCCCCGCACGAACCTCAGAACGAAGTTGAAAGGCATAGACTCCATTTCAGCTTTCTCGCGTTCAAGTTCTTTCTTATCTTTGAGGGCCTCTTCCAAGTCATTCTTGGTCTCAGAAAGCTCTTCTTTAAGGATTCACTTTCTCTTGGACATCTCCTTCAATTTTAGACTCTTTTCTTCATCCCGTTTCTTCAAAGAATCAACCTTTTTGATCGATTCAGAAAGCTCAGCAGTGCATCGTCCATGGGCCTCCTCAGCCTCCCGAAGCTGATTAGTCAGATGCTCAGAACGAATCATGCATTCTCCCATATAATGCACCCCTCCCGAGAAATACCTGAAGAAAATTTGGAATACCATATTACAGAAGTTACTTAGAGAGCTACAAAGGACTAAGCAAAGAGAATTACCTATAAGCATTGGCATAAAACTTGTCATCCAGGAGATCTTTCAAATGCTGATGATCTGATGGGATCATCCCTTCGAGAAGCCAAGTTCTGGAAGCGTTAGGATCCCCTAGAACAGTGTCATTTGAAGTTAAATTCCACCCAGGAACAAACACGGGAGACTTTCGGAGTCCCCCTCGGCAGCATCCTCGCCATCCCGAGGCCTCTTGGAAGGTCTACTCGAGCGGCTAGACAGGGATGCCTGAGGGACACCTATCTCGGGAGGACCTCCTCCAGCAGAAGAACTTTTTCTGGCAGTCTTCTTCAAATAGCCCGAAGGCTTGGACGAGTCAGGAGCGCTGAGGGCTTGGATGACGGGACCAGTCTCTCTGGCTCCACTTTTCTTCACTGGCTTTCGGGCAAAAACTTCCTTAGTGTTCCCGCTTGCAATAGCCCGAAGAGCATCAATGTCCAATTTGTTAGCCACTGCAACAGCAAACAAAGAAGATTAGAAGACACAAGATAAGAAAATCCACAAAATTGAAGAGCGTCAATGAATAAGGGGCTCACCCGGAGAGAAACCCCACAACTGAAGAATAGAAGGATTGTCACATCCCACCCGCCGGTCTCGGTTATCCGCCCGACAACTCGTGGGAGTGATCAGCCATAGGATCCACGGTTTTAGTCTATCAACAATATTAAATACAAATAAAGATAATCAAGAGCAACAAATGTTCAATAAATGAATTACAAGAATTACAGGAGTCCAAATACTCCAATAACAATAATAAAAGGAAAGAATAATAAATAAAACGAATAATAGTTCAGCGGAAGTAAACAAAAGACTTATATCAATTTCTTTCTAGTTTCTTTTTCTAAATTTAAATAGTGTTTTTCATGAATCTCAAGATAGGGTGTCCTCCAGTTCTTCTCCATTCGCTGAGCGAACTTTCTAACCACCTTCCGTCTCTAACCATCAATAGGTGTGATAAGCGCACTCCATGCACCCGCAGGAGCTCCCGCACATGCTATCTCCATTTCCCACTGACGGTGCCACATCTTCTTCATACGGGATGGTTCCTTCATAGGAAACCAGTCCATCTTCCTGTACAATTCCTTCTTCAGTGCAGGCTAATAAACATATACAAAATAAAGGCGAGAGTTCTAAAGAACTCAGTAAGAAACAATCACCAATCCCATCAATTATCCAACAATGCCAAAATGCACAAATAGTATGAATAAATGCAAAGTATGAATGATACTATGATTTCTAACTATGCAGGTCTTTAACAGTTGACATGCTTTAAGATATACACCAGCCCTCCTCTGGGTAAGTCTCATCACTTTGATCTGGCAAGGACTGGTTACCTCTGTAGGGATCCTGGGAAAAAGGGAAAGTCCACACCTGGCTCTCATTTCCATGGCTTGGGTTAAGTCAACACTTTCTCACCACGACCATTGGTAATGAGTACTGGCGCATGTCGGGGTTTCTAATCCAATGCAAGGTCATACTGGTTACATGTCTACATGAAGTCCAAATACATCCCCTATGACACCAACCAACTCGGTTCAGTATCCTTCGCAACCTAGGAATAAGAATCCTCATGGACTGGCTACCGCTGTTGGACTCCACTCCTTAACCCTATGGTCATCCACATATTATTGGGGTGGATGCTCTCATGACTCCTCACGACACCCGGTCCGTTCCTTGGACGTCCATGAGCCCAACCCTAACATATGCAACCCTACCATTTATATGACTAACAGTGGACCAACGTCACATCACTGTCATCACAGGTCACTCGGTTTCAATCCCCCTACCGAAAGGGTAGTAGCATGTGGGGTACCTAGCCATGCAATTCTAGACTCTACCTAATAATGTCATCAAACAGTCATGACAGGTCTTTGGAGACATCAGCAGGCATGTGTCCCATTCCATAGCCTTCTGATATCCCAAGCTAAGATATCCCAAAAGAGATACCTCTTCCATCAGAACCATATACTAACCATCATCAATGCATAACATTCATAATCAACACAGTATATATGTAAACAAGACAAACAGCAGTAGTATAACAAGATTAATATATAAGACATGAATACAGCATCATACATAAAGAAATACTACTTCTAATAGACACTGGATTAGCATATTTCAAGTCTATTCAAAAGATAGGATGGGTTGTCCTTACCTGCATATAAGTAAATTGTCTGTAAAAAGAGATCCGTTAACTATTACATGTCTTTCTTTTCAAACAGAGTATACCTAAACACAGTGTTACAATATTATATAAGTTAATTGAATCAAAGAGAATCAGAACCAAAAGTCATTTGGTCACTGTTTACCAGCCGGTCGCTCGAGCCGGTCGCTTAAGTTGAGCGACCGCCACTAGTGACCGCCCCAAAAACAGAGAGTTTCAATCCAAAACTCAGGCTTCTGATCACCTATTTTCAATCCGGATTTCGAGTGATCATGGCCTAAGTCTCAAATCTAATACTCCCAAAGCCAAAGGGTAAAGGAAATCCTAGCAATTACCATCATTGGGTTACCCAGAACTCTCCCCTTGACTGGATTATCCTTCTCACGAAAGCAGGGTTTCATTTTCAGACAATTCATCTCAAGTAGATTGGAAAGAGAGTCACAAAGATCAAAGAGGGTAACCACCATGAGGAGGGGATGGGTTAACAATAAAATAATAGACAAAGAGGCTAAAGAATAAAGGGTAAATTCATTACCTCACGACAAAAAATCCGAAAAAGGGAAGGACTGATCTCCAAGTCACTGCCAGCACTTCAGATTCACTTTCGGAACTTTCCCACAGCCGTCTAACCTCCAAATTTAGCAACCACGAATAAAATATTCGTTACTTGGACAAGGGTTACCTTTTATAGAAGTCAGGGGGCAAAATAGGGCAAAAACTCCTAAAACAGACCGGGCGGTCGCTCCAGGCGGTCGCTTGGTTTGATCGACCGCCACTAGCAACCGCCCCCATGTAATTTGCCATGCAAGGGTGCTTTTGCTAGGGGGTTGATATCCAAGTACAACCTAGCCATAAAGAAGAGATGGGGGAGATCTTACCTTCATTCCGGACATCTCCGAACAACACTTGTCTTCCAGAAGTCCAACTACCAAGCAAGGCAGGCTCTTCAGACAAAGGATCCAGATCCATGAGTTCAGGGTATGGATCATGGACTTCTATCTGGACACTCCACAAACTTACCCGACTAGACCTTCGGGTTCTTGGACCTGAATTACGGATCTCGGGTTAGAAATACGGGGTTGTTACAAGGATACTCAGACGAGTATCCATGAACTACTGTTGAATCTCCTTCAACCTGGATAATCTTTTCTAAAGCCACTTCTTCGGCGGCAGACAACTCAACAAGATTATTGGGTTCTTCAAGATCTGAGTTAGTTTTCTTCACAAATGCGGTCGGGAATGACAGTGGGACTGGGGGCTTGCAGAAAAGAAAGTGATGTCTCCACCCCTTGGTGGACGTAAGCATAGACCCCAGCAAAGTTGCCCAACCAGTCAACCGCGTCAGTTGCCCGACAATGAAGAGAGAGCCAACCCCCCTTTGATTGACTCTTAACTTCGAAGAAACGTTGAAGAAGGGGGAAAGTTGGTTTGACCCCGACATTATAACAGAAACCAACAAAACAGGTAACATTTCTCCAACTATTTGGAATTAGGTTGGAAGGAGAAATTCCATAATGCTTTAAAAGGTCTTCAATAATTTTTTGGACGGGAAGACGAAGACCCCCTAAGAAAGCATCGTAATAGAGGGAAAAGGTCCCTTCGGGGGGCTCTCCAACCCAACTGGACGAAGACGGGAGCAAGGAGTAATCCCTTGGAATCTCACAGAAATCTCTCAAATGCTTAAGATGGGTTTGTTTAAGATCTCTGGGATAGAACTCGGGACCCGAGAGCTTAAGGTCATAATCAATGTGAGATGGGGTTTTTGGCTTACTCCTTTCCTCAAGAATTGCCTCTTCAGAAAGCAACTCAGTATGGAGAAATGGTGGCCAGCGATTCTAGCAATCTTGAGGACGAGAAAGGGGTGGACGAGGCAAAGAATGCCTCTGACTAACAACTCGAAATTGAGCAGGAAGAGATTGACTAACACTATCAACTTCTTGCTCGGGAAAAGAATCCACAGAAGGCTCAAAATCGACTAAGTCAGGCCTTGAGTCAGAGCATAGGGGTTCTTGGTCAAGAGGATCATCCCTAGCTAAATTGGCCGCTGCTCTCACAATATGAGAGTCAGAACAATCAGGGAGGTCATCTTCACTAGAATAAAGTATAGACTGAGTTTGAGAGGATGCCTCAGGATTTGAGACTTTAGTGGTCGGGACCTCCAGTCAGGAGGTGGTTCGGGCTAATCCCTTGCCTTTTCTTAACTTGTCCATAATACATAAATGAAAAAGGAAAAGAAATTGAGAAGAGTTAGAGATGACTTATTGATTGAAGAGTTGGAAGAGCTAGTTGAAGAAAGCAATGAGCTAGCAACGATGAAAGAGACTCCAGAGAGAATTTGCAAGCAAAAAAAATGAAAATGAGGATTGAACCTCTATTTATAGTGAGGAGGAGGAAATGAAGAGACACATCCAACGGTTAGAAATCAAGCAAGGCGACGGTTGAGATCAGGTATGTGAAAGGTCAAGATCCAACGACCGACGATGAACAGACACAACGGTTGAGATTGAGAGGACTCAAGATCTCAATCAAACGGCCCACGATCGGGTATCTCAATGACTGAGGTAACGTAACCATTGGCATATCAGGAGCTGCAATAAATGTGAAATAATACAATGGTTGCGAGTTACAAACCCCAACTTTTAAGAAGGCTTTGGAGAAATAATGGCTATCATTTAAGACGACGTCTTAAAGTTTCTCCAAGAAGAAAGGAGACTTTCGAAGAAGTATAACATTCCATGCGTTTAAGAAACCAACCACACGGAATGAGGGGCTCTGTTGTGGAGAACATATATCCCGAGGACCCCCCCCCTCGGGACAAGCGTACACCCCCAGTCGGGGTAAAGAAATCATCTTGAGAGGATTCTAAGAATCCTCTTCTGCAGAAAACACATACCCCTCGGGACATGTATCTTCTGCAAGCTCGGGAGTAACAGTGCTCTCTCAAGAGAGACACAGAAAGCCTCCTCGGGAGAAAGTATATTAACCCTCTCGGGAGGAAGCATATCCACTCATTCAAGGAACATGTTTGGAATAAGCCCAAGAATCCCATTTGGACTAAGTCCAAGAGAGACGTTGAAGACAGCCAAGTCAAGAGAGTTAGTTACAGATAACTACTCAGTAAGGTCGTTCCGAGAATTGGGGAGATGAGTCATCAGATAACGGCTCTATCTGGTCCGACAAAGAAGGAGCCGTTATTCCAAAGATATTCCACTCACTCTTCAACTATCGATCCGAAACTCAAGGAAGCGCCGCCTCCAAGTAACCTCTATATAAACCCACCTCCTACATGGAGAAAGGTACGAGAAATCATCTACGTACTTATTCATTACGTTCTTGAGAACTCTCTCAAGAACCCTTATTGTTGCCTAGGCTGACTTGGGCGTCGGAGGCAGTTCCCTGGCCCAAACTTGGCCGGACCGTTCTTGTTTTCTTTGTGAGTGCAGGCATCCGAGTTATTCCAACTTAGCTGGAGAGCTCTTAAGGTGGTCATCTCAGTATCCGGCCCTCGAAGAAGTTCTAGACGCAACAGCTTTCGAGGCTTGTTCCTCAAGCAAAGCTTTGTCATCCCCCCACCCACCCTCCCGATTTGACTATATCTAGTCTAACCAAGTTCCAGTCTAGTTGGGGTCGATACCTTAGCCAAAATCAATGTAACACGAACCTCCCAAGTCTGCTGATTCACCACACCTTGGTCGGTTTGATGGAATGCATCCCCAAGCCATTTGAGTGAAATTTGTAGTTCGAAAAATATGAATAGATAGACTAGAAACTAAGGGGTTGCTTTTAATGCTATTGATTGCAATGCTTGTTAGGATCTCAAACATTATCATTAACCCAGATGAGACCATTGATGTCCCGAGCCACACGCATTTTTCCCAAGCTGCTATGAAATCTTCACCTAGCCTGAAATATTGATGGTGCTCCGACCAAATGGAATGTCCTATGCATCCTAACCATTCATACATTTTAATTTGGGCCACTTATTTGAATATCAAATTTTTATCCCCAACTATAGATAGGGGCTCCTCACTTGCGAACAATCTTGTTTGCGCAAGTGTTGGAGTTAGGCTTCAACTTTCTAAAAGTCTTTTGCATCTGCCAGCGAGATTCTCAAGCTCTTCTTCTTCTTCTTCTTCTTCTTCTTCTTCTCTAATTATGCCCATCTCCTTAGCTTTGTAAGTTTCCCCCCCCCCCCCTTGCATCTACCTTTTCTTCGATCATTTGGAGCTTACTTTTGGTTTCGAGTGTTGTTTATGGGTAGATTGTCCTTAGGTCTAGAGTTAGAGAATCCATAAGTGAACGGCCCTAGGACACCCACCCTAAGATGTCCTATTGCATCCTCTTCTGTAGAGCCTTTGATGTTCATGAGGCTTCAAATTCCCAATGGAATTGACTACCCAGCAAACTAGTGGTGGTCCCAGTAGTTGTGATCCCCTTGAGGAAGGTGACTTCCAAGGGGAAGTTTTAGCCAAGGCCCACAATTCTTTTGAATAGAAGCATTCCGGGCTGGCAGACGTTGCTAGCCACCTCTCGCTCAACTAACTGGAAGCCCTTTGCCAAGATTGCAGTATTCTTGAGGAATATGTTCTTCAAATTCTCGAGGAATATGTTCTTCAAATTCTCGAGGCCAACAAAGTTCGAGGCAAAGAACTTGCTCTCTTCTCGTACGCCTTGAAAGGAGGTATGAGGCTACCCCTCCAACTTCATCTATTTTGTCTTATGGCACTATGAGATCAGCCTCGGGATGATACTACCTAATAGTTGGTGCATTTTAGTTGGCTTCATCGGTTTCTTCCATAGCCTCAACTTTGGGGCCACTTTGAATCGCTTCTTCAACCTCTACATCCCCTCCCAACACTTCCATGTAGGTGGTATTAATTAGGGAGAAGTTTGTCCAATGCCAACCCGTTAAAGTTCTAATTGAGAGATTCTTCAACAAGGGCTAGAACGAGCTTTTCGTTTTCTGGACTCCTCCATCTTCTTAATTCCCAACTGCCTAGAAAGAGCCATTGGTGAGATCTTTGAAAAAAAATTGAACAAGAGTCCTGAGCTACAGGTGCTAGAGGAGAAAGTGTTGTCCACGATGCTTCACAGCTTAGGGGAATCTATCCATGACCATGAGCTAGAGTATGATCACTACCTCAGTTACTAGGGGATCATTTTGGGTGAGCCCCTGAAGCTAAACTCTTATCCCTTTGCCATTTTTTCTTCAAATAGTTGCATTCTCACTCTCAGATTTTGGTTGTTCTTGTAGGTGCGGACATGTATTACTATGTGCCTCACTAAAAAGGCCAAGGTCACTAGCTAGGTAGCTTCCACCCAAGATGCTAAAGGCAAGGTGCCTCCTCCCGATGCCTCAAAGTCCACGGAGTCAAGAGCTGTAGCTCCCCTTAACAAGGAAGATCTCGAGGAGATTGTGACCAGGAAGACTCCCAACAAAGTCCTCATCCTCTACAAAGGGGATAGCTATAAGAGAGGAGAACTCCAGATCCAAAGGAAAAGGCCCGCTCACAAGGGGAAGGGCAAAGAGAAAGCCATAAGGAGTTGGTGCTATATGAAACGATCAACCTGTCACAACTTACAACCAAGATTTGGGAAATGAAGGCTAACCTCTTCTAAAGCATCTATGGCATTTAAGTCCCTGAACTTTTGTCTAGAGCTTTCGTCCTTGTTCGCTATGTACTTAGTCCCTAACACTTCCTTCTCTTCTTGTAGTGCTTCTTTGAATTCTCTTGCATCTATTTTAATTTGGTTCAACCCAATGGAATCTACTCCCGGCAACCTGGCCCAGTCAAAGTATTTGAATGCCAAACTTGAGAACTAATTCAAGGAGCACAGGGCTGAGGTCGAGAAATTTAAGAAGAAAGCTGACAAGGAGGAGACTCGACTCCAAAATTGGTTGGGCTGAGGTTTGCAAGGAGAGAGATTGTGCTAAAGGAGAAAAAAAAAAAATAGAAGGCCAAGTTGGACTCTACTACCTCCACTCACAAGGTAGTGATGAAGGAATCTTTTATAGTGAAGTTGAAACATGATAGCCTCATCACACAAAGAAAAACTGTAGTCGGAAGTGGATCGGTTGAGGCCGTAATGATGACTTTTAGAAAGCAAGCTTTTGGAGTAAACCATAGTGCAATACAAGGAATCTCGGACTGCAAGTTGACGGTGTCTGATGTCGTCAGGAAATACAAGGAGATGAAGGCTTATAAGCAAGACATGGTCGACACTGCCAGTGATGTTTTCAGGGTGGAGCTGACCCCTACTTGGCTTCACCTGCTATAAGGACTATCCCTCCATTGGCATCTCCATATATGAAAACTTCATAGACGCAATGATATTCAGCCAAATGAAATGGTAGAGGTCAGATTGGCTTAAGAAGAAGTTGGTTGAGGAGGGTGTCATGGAGGAACATGGTAAGGAAGTCCAGATACAAATAAATCCATTGATCGAGCTCCCAACCCGTCATCATGAAGACTGAGGCCGTTACTTCTTCTCACTCGACCTAGCTTCGTATAGCTGAGGATAATGAGATAATCGATGTTAAGCTATAGGGTGACGTGGTGGAGGTCAAGGACTAGCAGGACAACTAACAACAACAACAATAAGAGCAACATAACTAATATATCTTTTTTACTTTTTTTTTTTTCAACAATTCGATCGCCAAACATATTATGGAACAAGTCTATATGCTCTTGGTTGAGGCGGTGGGGGAGAGAATGTGAAGCAAGGTGATTAGGGTTTCCTCTTTGGTATTCTATCTTTTCTACTCTATAAATGATTGATCTTCAACCTTTCCACCCTATGATACTCTTCCCTCAAAGTTATCGTTTCCTGTAAGTGTCACCATCCCCATGCTCAGGGATGCGCACCATACTCTCAGCTACCTATTTACATGATTCCTTACTAGCTACTTCTTTTGTTAGACGGGCCATATCATATCACATTTAACGATGCTTAGGGATTGGAGATTACAATACTTTTTATCTATTGCTCTCCTCTTGTATACCGACTGTAAACTCAACAAGTATTTTGCAGTTCAAAAATGGAGGTCCTATCAAATTAAACCTAAGTGGCACATCATTAACCCCATAGTAGCCCGCCTTACTCATTGCTTTCTCATAGTTCTACAGAGATCATTTGCATTCTAGTGAAAGGTTCTAGTTTCCTCTAGTTGTATCAATTCAGCTCTATCGGATAATGTCTTGGTATTCTCGTCTCCTCTTCTGTACTTCTCTTGGTAGTATGGTGTCTTTCAACACCAGATTTGGGCACTTTGGGTAACTCTCTATCTGTGCATAGCCTGTGTTCACTCTTAGTGGATCCGTCTGAGTTCTGCAAAAGAACTACCATATCACTATCTTCCACTATGGCCTCTTCTCGTCCTATCCCTATGTGGACTCCCTCTCATCTAAGCTTGCTAGTAAGTGGAAATTTCCGATTCGTCCAATGGCAACTGTTTTTATTCCAGTAGAAAGACTAGAGCCTATATGCCACTCCAGTCGTCCCTCCCTTATCGGTTGGGTACCAGATGGAATGTCTGTTAATACCTACAAACTGAAAATGCTTGCCAATAAAGCTTGGAAACTTTAGTCCATCAAAGTAACAGGTTATTATGCCGTTGAAGGTGTGTAGGATCGATTCATACTCAAACTCTGGGCAGCTTAGGACGTTTGAAAAAGTACATAATATATCGGTGGTACGTCTGTCCTATAGATAAAACTTATTCAGGTTATGCAAATTCCATGATCTCCCAAGGTCTCTTCCCATGATGGGATTGTTTGATCTATATGTGCCTATCCAAAATACCTTCATTTCTATGTAAAGGGCCTTCCAAATTGGGTGATAGCTTACCTAAATTTCTCAGGGTGAAGGCCTTGGCTCTTCTGAGGACCAAATCTCCCAACCTAAAAGTGGACTTGACACGAGAGTTAAAGTGAGTTGTTGATCTTCTTTCATATTCAATATTTTTGTACAAAGCCAACTCCAAAGTCTTGTCCAAGAATTCTAAGCTTGCTTGAAGTCCTTCTTCATTGCACTCAAAATCGATCTCCCACACTCCAAGTGACCCTACCAAGACTTCCACAATGCTAGGTCGTTTGATCTATGAGTCATCTTAAATGGAGTTTCTTGCGTGGATGTTCGAGCAGTTGCTCTATATGACTAAAGCACATGAGGGAGGTCTTCTACCCACTTGGCATTGAAATCTTTCAATATTTTTGTGATCCCATCCAAGAGTACTCAATTTGTCACCTTGACCTGACTAGCGTACTACGGATTAGCCACCTCTGTTGTTCAATGTTCGATGTGGTAGGTATTGTGGAAGTTTGTGAAAGGTTCTGTTTCCCCATAAAAATATGAGTTCATTTTCAGCCTTCGCCATTAATGTCAATTGAAGTGCGTGAGCATGTAGAGTCCCATGGACTCAAAGGAAACACAACATTTCCATCTGACCTCTAGGCGAATGTTGAATTCAACCCCTACCTTGCAAATCAAAGACTTTGATGCTTTTTAGGAGAAAGCAACAAAAACTCGTGGAGTCCTTTAAAGGTAGACTCAAACCCCTTCTAAACTAATTGAATAAAGATTGTATCCAATATAAAGTAATTGATAAAGAAGAAGGGTACATGATTTGAGTATTGTGTTGTGTTTACATCCTTCTCCAATGCTCTTTAAATAGACACAAGAGGTAATTAATTACTACCATAACTACCTCTTGAAGTTACATAACCTCCTATCGGAGTTACAAAAACTGTCATAACCTCCTCTTGGAGTTAGAAAAACCATCATAACTTTCATTAACTACTAATAACCACCATAACTACTAACAAGCACCATATCTTCTCCGCCTCACCCCAATAAATTGAACCAGGTTCATCTTTGGCCCAATCAGTTGGCTTTTCATTGTACCATTAATCAGGATGAATGTAGAGCTAGTTCTCCTAATCAGACTAGGATTGGTAATTTTTTGGGAACCAATAGGTTCATAATCAAATTGCTTACTAATGTTGGTAAGCATGATCTTGGGGAGGAAGAATAGATAAATGACTTTATCTCAGAAGAATTTCTCCATTTGTTTCTCCATCACTTGTAGGCAATGGTTTTACCTCAACTCACTTTATGAAGTACTAGATGGCGATGACTAAAATTTTTCTCCCACCCCATACAAGGATGAAGTTTTCCAGAATGTCCATGCCCCACATGGCAAAGGGGATAGGACATAGGATTGATACCAAGGGGATGGAGGGTCTTTGCTGAATTGTGGAATGCATATGACATTGCTTGCATGTCCTTATATACACCATCGTGTCTTTTTGCATTCGAGGCCAGTAGGGCGCTTACTAGAGAATCTTGTACACTAGAGTTTGGCCACCCATATGACTTTTGCAAATTCTTTTGCGTACTTCAGCTAATGCATATCAAGCTCCTTCGGTGTCGGGCAATGTTGCAGTGATCCTGAGATTGATTTCTTGTACAAAACTCCATCTTTGAGGGTGTACTTCACTGCATGCATGTTCATTACTCTTGCCTCTTCTCTCTTCTTGGGGGCCTCATCATTTCTTAAATATGAAATGATGGGTCCCATCCAACATGGGCTCTCATCAATCTCCATTGCTTCCAATTCATCAGTGCTTGGTACCATTGGTTTCTTGATGTATATTGTTGGCTCAAGCTTTGAATATCTTACTAAAGCTAGTCATGCCAAGGAATCTGTTGTTTCTTTCACTTTCCTTGGGAGTTGTACTGTGTCGAGGCGGTCGAATCCTGCTTTTGCTTGGTTTACTTGGCAAGATACTAGGCCATTCTTTCCTCCTTCACATCATATGTCCCAAGAACTTGGTTTATACCAGTTGTGAGTTGCTGCGCACTTTTAGTTCTCATGCACAATCTAATTTTTCCAGCTTCAGTCCTGCGAGTAGGGCTCCATACTATGCTTGATTGTTGGACCACCTCCAATTCGAACTTCAAGGCATACTGGATCATGAAACTTCTTGGGCTTTGCAATATAATTCCTACTCCACTTCCTATGGAAGTGCTAGCTCCATCCAAATACAACATCCATATCATTCCCTTCTCAACCTCTAATCCCAAGGGTGGTAAGGAATTAGACTCAACCAAAAACTCCAGTCACAGCTTGACATTTAATCATCGTCTGAGATTAAAAGTCACTGTGGTGTTTATTAAGTTCTATTGTCTACTGAACATTTTTCTTGCAATATCAGAACGGTGAAGGATCTTCTTCAATGGGAAGTTGGTGAGGATAGTCACTTGATGAGATTGAAAATATGGGCACTAGTACTCTTTAGTCCACACCACCCTCTTAGTCATTGCTAGGTCCCTCAAGAAACGTAGACGCCTATCTCTAATTTTGGCAATGAACAGGTTCAACGCTGCCACCTGACCAGTACAGCTTTGTACATTTCTAACTATTTTGGGACACTGCATCTATATCAATGCCTTGATCTCCTTTGCATTAGCCTCTATCCTATGTCGGGACACCATAAAGCCTAAGAACTTCCCAAAGGAGATCTCAAATGCACACTTCTCTAGATCTTAACCTCATTTGATAAGTTTGGAGAACATCAAAGACTTTGACAAGGGTAGTTATACAATCTCCTAAGGTTTCTCTTTTCACCAACTTGTCATCCACGTAGACTCCCATGTTCCTCCAAATCTACCTGCATTTGATAAGTTTTTTTCATGGCTTTCTAATAGATAGCCTGAATATTGTTCAAACCAAATGGATTGCCATGAAGGTTGCCTAGTGGACTGCTTGCTTTGGGAACGTTCCCACCATTAACTACAACTGCACTGTACCTTCAACTATGGTGGAGCAACCAGTGAACCTGTACAAGTGGGTTCCATTTGGAGCTAGGGCTGAACGTTTGAAGCCTAGCTGTCAAAAGCAAATCATAAGAACCAAGGCCGTTTGAGGATCCAGTGTTGACTAGGACCCTATGCACCGTGCAATTGGGCACCTTCATCTTGATTATGATGGCATCATTGGGGAGTCTGATTTCCTCTAAATCCTTGTCACTAAAGTTATCTGTTCAGGACATTTATCTTGTTTGAGGCCTCTAGGCGCCCCGACTGCTCTAACAAATCTTGCCTTCTTCTTGGCTTGGCGAATAGACTCTTGTGTCGAGCCGCCCAAAACTCTAAAGATGTTTGGGAGTTCTTCATCTTCAACTACATTCTTGCCCCGATCTTGCTCCTAAGTTATAACTTTGTCGACTAATTGATCTCTCCTTCTGAATCTAGCTTTTCTTTCTCCATGAGCAAGAGATCAATCTTCGGAGTAGGACACCTTCGCTACATACTTTCCAACGTGACCTCAGGCAATTAACTTCTTGATCTCAAGATACAGGGTACAACAACAATTGGTATGGTGGCCCTTATCTTTGTAGAACAGACAATACTTCATCATGTCCTTGTTCTTTGGGTTTGAGTGCAAATTCCTAGGTCATTCAACAGATCTAAGTCTTCTATCTGCATCAAGATTGCCAACCTCTTAGTGTTTAGTGGAGTATAATCCTCTTCACCCTGGTCTTTTTTTCACCTATCCAACCTATCTTGTTTGTTGCCGCAACCTCAGGATTTGGATAAGTCTCCCAACGCTTTACCCTTGGAGTTGTTCTTATTTTCTCTCTTTCCTTCCTTTTTCCCTTCTCCTCTCCTTGACCACCTCCCCAAACATTGTTATTTTCTGGCATCTCTTCAGCAGGGCGATGAGGTCAAGAGGTTAGTTCATCACTAGAGTCTCTATCAACTTTTCATTTGTATAGCTCTGTTTCAGTTTCTATAAGCTACCCTCATTACAAGAAGGCTATCTTTAGTCTTCTCCTTGTTGATCTAGCTATGTAATTGGGTAATAAAGGCTTCCTCGAACTCTCTAAAACTGCAACTTGACCTAGACTTCAACCTAAAGAACAAAGTTATTGTAGGGCCTTTAAGCGACCTGGGAATGCTCTGCATCTTACAACATCCCCATCTCCATGACTGTCAACACTAAAGCAAAGTGGTAGATATGGTTTAGGGAATTAGACTCCCACCAAACATTGAAAATGTGGGAAATTTGAACCCAGTAGGGAGTGTGGCCCCCATGATTTTTGTAATATCCAGCCCTATTCTAACCTTGACCCTGACCCGGATCCACTGTTGTATTCAGGTCCGAGGACCCGAAGCGGTGGAAGAAGAGATTTATGGACCATTCTGATTGATGATCATGATTCGGGGACCGAGCCCATGGACATTGACAATGATACCCCTTGCTTAAATGCATTGTCAGTGTTTAAGGAAAGTCTGCGCATCGGAGAAGATTAATATGGTTGATGTACCAAATGACCTCCTGTGCACAATCCGAAGGTATTCCCCGAAACTAGACTTCTTGATTGAATTGTGGAAGAAAACCTCACTCAATTTGACCTTGTATAGCCTTTCAAATCCCTACTTGAAGTTGCTGTTCTAAACCTGAGTTTTCTGCTGAAAATATTTTGGTCATTTTGGTCGATACCATCGACCAAAATATCTCAGTCTGCCAAGTTAATGATTCCATGGAATATTCATTTTCTATTTAATGTGACCTTGAGCCTTGAGCCTTTTGCAATCATTTTTCTCACCTGGGAACGTGGGGACAGCTTCCCAAAGCAGCTCCTTGGTTAGTGTGAAGGGTATCTCATCAAAGACACTTAGTTTATCATTGATTCTTGTCTTCATCTTCCACACTAAGGTATGACTCCTCCTTCCACTCTCTACCCTACCCTTTTCTACTCTTTTCTATTGTCATCTTGCTGATGGGACATTTGGAATGGTGCTGCAACCTTGCAACCACCACTCCAAGTACCTACTCATGCTCAATCCATGATTCCCTTAGCCATTCATTGATGCTAATGCTTATATCTCATGCCTAGCATATGTATTCCATGATTTACCTATTAACATCATACCATTTGATATCAAATTGAGCTATTGAGTGTATTATGTTCATGTTTAACATTGCCATATGATTCCAATCGAATTTCTATTAGTTCCTCTAGCTATTACATGCTATTCCTCATCAATGCGATCAATTCCAACTCATGCCATGATGTTTATCACTTGAACTTGATAGCTCAAATTGGGGCTTTTTAATTAGACCATTGGATTGGGTTAATTCCTTGATTTATAGTGTCCTACTACTGTTGTCAAGTATGCCTCCAAGTTTCAAATTGATCCGAACACCGGAAGACTCATTTCGGACCAAAATCCACTATTCTGCCCCGAGGACAATTTTGGTCGATACTTTTGGTCGATACCATCGACCAAGACCATCGACCAAAGTTGTTGCTGACAAAGAACCTTGGTCGGTTTTGACCCAAATGACATCCGATCTTCCCGATTTCTTTTCTAACTTATTATTGATGTTTGTTTAGGGCCTTAACAATTCTATTGGACTATTCTTGGTATTCTCAATTCATCATCAACTCATCCAAGGTAAGGATGGTTATATCCATAAACATATAAGTCATCAAATATTGAACTGTGCTTTATTCAAAGAATGAAATCCCTAAATTTCTTTCAATCATTATGAGACTGTTACATATGTGTTAGAACAGTAGCATTTAAATCTTTATACTTTTGTTGTGTTACTTTATCATTTGATTTGTTTATGATTATAATGATTCGTTTTAATATCATGATTTGATTACTATTGTGAATATGCATTGGATGCATGAGAAATGATGAGATTTGATGTGTGATTGCTTACGTATGACTTGGGATTTGGGGGTGTCCTACTGACACTTCTGTCTTTGGGCATCGGAGGGAATAGTATGGGATGTTCTCCGATAGTGCCTATCGACACTCTCCCGAGTTATTGGATGACATACATAGGATTGTCTAGTTGTGTGGCTAGGTTCATCTTTGTCGTGTCAGACCCGAATCGGAAGGGCATTGAGACCGAACAACCCGTGGTAGTGTATGGTTGGATGGGCGCTCTAGGCCGGTAACCAATCCGGTAGGGGACATGAACCATGCTACGGATACCTGAAAGGGGCCATTTATTGGTAGAGTTGCATATGGATAGACTTGGGCTCACGGGCGCTCAAAACAAGATTATCTTGGTAGAGTTGCATATGGATAAAACCTAAACTCTGAAGAGCAGGAAAACAACAAACCCTCTCACCGGTAACCAATCCGTGAGAGGACGTGAGAGCTTCCCGTTTACTATATGTGGATGACCAATAGGGTTGATGAGTCCAAAATTCGGGATTTCGCTGACTCTAGTGTGAAGGATTCCGGAAAGGATCGCCGGGGGCGAGGAATGGACGTATCTGAATCTGACTTGACCGACTGAGTAGATGACTTGCATTGGGCTAGGCTTTACTGTGACATGCGCCAGTTCTTGACCAAATGGTGATGTGAGAGAGTGGTGACCGATCCCCTTACCACGGCTTTTTGATGACTTTACCGATCTTCCCCGGGCATTCCCAAGATATGGAAATGGGAGAGTGACTAACGACCCAGAGAAGTACGGTGCTATGACTTAAAGCATGTCTACCCTAGAGACCAGCATTCATAGAGTTAGGCTCATATCTACATCATATGTTCCATATCACATTGCATTATTATATGTTCTGAATGTGTATGATTTCTAATTATGGAATAACTTCCTTGTTGAGTTCTTCGATCTCATTCCTTTTTGTGCAAATGTTTTAGATTACATTCCAGGTACCGAAGATTACGATGGCACCTCCTATGAGGCGGACTATGATTCCACATACTACCCTCCGGGTAGTGGCGTCGGTGAGGATCCGTATATTGGAGCCGAGGAGGATTACTATCCGCACCAGGGTTAGCCCCACAGTTGTGCGGGAGCAGCAGCGCTGGGTTTACTTCATCCGTACTGTTGAGGAGACTACCATTAGTATAAAAGAAACCCTAGCATAGTGCCCCATTCCCTTGGTGTATTTGTGGAACCTTGGATATTGTAATTAACTTGTCTTTGAATTATTCCGGTGACACTTGGATATGTAACTAACTTGATTTACTACTTTTCCGCTGCTCGGAGAGGGTGGCTACCACACCTTCTCACCCTTTATGATTTTGATCATACTTTATTATTATCTATATTCCGCACTCTGATTTAGTTAATCTTATCTTATTCATGATACTTAGTATTAGTTGTTTTTACCATTGATTATTATTGTTCATGATTGTGTTATCGTGTATGTGGGAGGCATGGACCTCAGATCATTGATCCTTGGATCTGTGGATCACATCCGGGTATTCCAAATGGGGTACCGGCTGGGTGGATGTGACAATTTTTGTCGAGAAGGGTTGCTGGTTTAAGACTTTGTAGATGTCCTTAGCTCTCCCTTCATCTGATTTCTTGATACGTTCATCTAGGCCATCCATTATGTAGTTTACGTAGGAATCTGCCCAGACAAAACATCGTGAAGGTCAGTAGGTTGGGCCACTACATTCTGGTGGGAGGACTATGCCACCTTGCTTTTGGACTCACTTCTAGTCTGAGTATGCCTTCTGGAGGTAGAGCGACTCGTCCCAACTTCATCCCCTTGTTGTTTAATGGCGTGGAGGGTAGATCCTTCACCCTCCGAGCCATGGAAAGGTGATACTCAGCTATGTTGTTGACGGGGCCCTAGGAGATTAGGTACACCTACATGTTGTAGATCTCACCTAGGCCAGGTTTGATGATGCACGGCTTCCTCTTCTTGCCTTCTCTCCTTGGCAGTATCAATACTTCTCTCGACCACTTTGTCCACTCACCTGACACCAGGGCCTTTTGGAATTAGACCATTTATTTCTAAAAGCACCATGGTAGGGAAAATTTTGGGAAGAGTGGCTTTGCCAAGCTAGTGAACCATCATACGCAATAGGCATTGCATGTTGGCCAGTTGCTTTTCTATGTTGTGGAACCTTCCATCCTATGTCAAGACCATGACTAAGGCTTCTTAGAATTGAAGGGCTCTGACGATTGTAGAGGTGTTGCTGGCAACAACTTCAGAGGCAAGTTCCTCCTCAGTGTGGGTGTCACATCTAGCCCAAATACACCCAGCCTATACCCTATCTGGGTTACCCGGGGGAGTGATCCATTGCCCAAAAGATCAAGTTTAGGAACGATCATATCCATTTAGCACAATAACATAATCAAAAGCAAGAACAAATCATGTATTCTAATAAGTTAATAATAAAAGTCAAGAAAGGATCACATAAGGATCACTAAAGAATATCAGAGTGCGGAATAACAAGATACCAAATCAAAAGACAACTGTAGAGTATAGCGGAAATATACCCCACAACATATGTGGAAGGTAGATCGAAATCTAAAGCAAGCTCTAAGCTAATACAAGTAAAATAAAAGTCTAGAAGAAACAAGAGAATCTAATCCACTTCTTCAGTCGGCTCTTCTTCTTCTTCAATCTTCATCCTCTTCACTTTAGGGTCATGCTCTTGAAGCTTCAGATCAGCATCTAGCGCACGATTCCATCGGCGAATAAGATGATGCCGGTTGCCATCAATAGGAGCCATCAATGCAGCCCAAATCCGAGTGTTGGCTGCCTCGCTGTTCATTACCTTGTCCAAGGACATCCAAAGCTGTACCATATAAGGAAAGGTTCTCCGTGCTGGTGCACGGGTTCTCTTTCGTACCTGCAATGTCATCTAAAAATAAGTCCCCCGAAGGGTAAGCTCAAAAGAACTTAGCAAGTAATCCAAACACAATAAGCATCCATCTTGGACAATCCATGGCTGGGGGTTAAGTCACCGCTCTCTCACATAACCGTTTGGTCTAAGTATTGGCGCATGTCAAGGTAAAGCCTAGCCCAATGCAAGTCTTCTACTTAGTCATATCAACTCAGATCCAGATACGTCCATTCCTCGCCCCTGGCGATCCTTTCCGGTATCCTTTACACTAGAGTCAGCATAGTCCCAGACTACGGACTCATCAACCCTATAGGTCATCCACATATAGTAAACGGGAAGCTCTCATGTCCTCTCACGGGTTGGTTACTGGTCTTGAACGCCCATGAGCCCAAGTATATCCATACGCAACCCTACCCATAAATGGCCCCCACAATGTGATTCATGTCCCCTCACGGGTTGGTTACCGGTCTTGAGCGCCCATGAATCCCCATTGCTACCACGGGTCGTTCGGTCTCAATACCCTTCCAAATCGGGTCTGATATAACAGGGGTATAACCTAGCCAAACACTGCTAGACAAGTCCTAGGTATGACAACAAATAATCCGGGAAAGCGTCAAAGGGCAACATTGGAAATATCCCATACTACTCCCAATGAGGTCCAAGGACAGAAATGTCAAAAGGACATTCCCCAATCCCAAATCATACTTAAACAATCACAATCATAATTCAGTCATATCATCCACGACAGATATTTCATCAAATAGAAGAGTATAATAAGACAAGATTAAATGAATAAGAAACATACATGAATGAGTATTCATTCATGATCAAGTACATAAAGTAAATAAGGAAATAAGATCCTACTGTACTTACAGCATTCATATCATAATGGAAACTAACATAACAGTAGCTAAATCATGCATTCATGTCATAATACCATAAGACATGTAAATAGACATATTGTGAGTTGGAATACTCACCTCGTAATCCGAACTTATAGTCTTCAGATAAGAAATCAGAGAACAGATCCAAAATCACCTAAACAAGCTTGACAAAACATGCATAGGTCATAAGAAGTGATTACAAAAGATTGGAGTCGAAACGGATGAAAAACAGAGTTGTTTGTTCTTGCGGGTTGATTGGTCAGGGTTGAGTGCTCCGATCGACCCGGGCAATCGCCCAAGAGCAAATCCGAAAATAAAAAGAGAATCTTGATCCGAAACCTATGCTACACAAACCGGAATGCGATGAAACTTGGAGGGAATGTCTAACACAGTAGTCTAAGACTAAAAAGCATAATTTAGACATCAAACACCATTAAAACCATTACTTACTAATTTAGAATCATAGTTTCTATTTTGGAAAACAAGACTTTCTAATTTGGAAAACAACATGGTTTTCATTGAAAACAAGCTATGAATGAAAGAGATGAACTAGAGATGATGAGACCTCATTCTAGTACATAAACACAGTAAATCAAGAGTAAGAATGATCATAGAGATGCATCTAATATGCTATAAGAAATCGAAATAAGAACATGATCATAGTTTAAGAAGAAATCATGAAAATCATGTAAAGAATGAATATGAAATCATAGCTTATAAAAAGAAAAGAGATTGTAGAAGATATGATTGCAGAGATACAATATCTTCCTCATAATCTCAGATCAGAGAAGAGAATGATCATAGTAAGAATGAATCAATAGCATAATACATTGAATACTAACCTTTGATTGAAGAACAAGAGAGAAAAAGCTTGAGAGTTGAATGTAGATCTTCTTCTACACCAAAAAGAGGCTTGGGATGAGTTTCCTTCGTTCTCTAGGTGTTTTGGAGGCTAGGGATACTAAAAACACGAAGTTATGAGGTATATATAGCAATAAGGACCTAAACAGAAGATTCTGCTCGGATTCTGTTTACTTGGGTCGAGTGGGTGGGTAGCATGGCCCAGTCGACCAGGCAATCGACCCAGCCGACAAAGATAGCCTCGAAATAGGGATTTGAGGGCCTTTCTCTTATCGGAATCAAACGAAACTTTCTACACAACAACTATAACTTACCTAGCATAGGAAAATGGCTTTAAATCATATCTAACCATGCTCTAAGGTCATCAACCAATCTTCTCTTCATCAAGGTACATTCTCTTTTCTAAATCAACCAAGCTCTTCAAGTAGGGAATTCCATCATCAATTTTCTATGGGTTTTCGAATCTACACTAAGGGAGAGGTGCGACTTGACTTCCTAGGACCTTCTAAACATATTAACACCATACTCAAGGTCCGACTTCAAGGTCAAACATCAAACAAGTTCTTCTTCATCCAAAACAAATAGGGTGTCTAATTTAGGTTTTGGGCTGGATTTCACAGTGGGAACCCGAAGGTCCAAGCCGCGGAGGTAGAGCATCCTTCTTTCCCTGAGACTTCTTCGAACGCAGTTCACATCTAGAGAGATATCTCCACAACATGATGGTTGTTGTTTACCAGCATTCCTAGTCATGGTTTCAAGAGAAGCAAAGGTCTGGCTAAGGTAAACTAGGAGATGGAAAGGCACTATAAAGAAAAGTGAGAAATAGGCTTTGGAAACGCCCGTTTTCCCTAGATGGTGCAAAATGTTACATTAGAATCTAGCCCCTTCGAGTGAACCATGGTCAATTCCACAAGCTGATTTCATAAAATGGGTAGATTCTTAGGTCAGTTAGCTAGCTTTGAAGGTAAAGTTAGATTTAGGAATAATATTACCCGAGGTCAAGGACTTGTAACAAATGAGTAAAAGCACTCAATAAGAGTTTAAAGAGTAAATGTGCAATACCAGATTAAGTGGTATTTATCCTAAGAACTGATCCTTCTTGGCAGTTGGATTGTCAAGTATGGCCCAAATCTCCTCCAAGGCCGACACGTGGCTAGTAGGGATATTTACTCTTGATGTGGGTGTGGCAATGGGAGTTGTCTTGACGGGATTTTTATCCACTCCAGTTGGTGTCAGGCTCCAGTTCCTCCTGTTAGTCGTTAGATCGTCGACACGTGTTTCATTCTAATCATATGGTTACGATTATTCCAACTCTTAACCAATTTATCCTTTACTTTTTTTTTCTCTTGTTTCGGCTGTCTGCGTCTCCCTCTTCACCTCTGCGATTTTTTCATACTCTTTATTTACCTGCAACTTCCACACCGATTACATTGTCTCTTCTGTCTTCCAACCCTCGCCTTGAGTTTTTTGTCTTCTTTCTTTCTCGCGTCGGCTAGTAGTGTTAGAAGACATTAAAGATTGCAACATATTGGTTTCTCTTCTTAGTTTGGAAGAACAAGTGCACAAACTGAAAAACTGATCTAAAGGCTTGGAACTCGAAGTGCAGGAAACCAAATCGAAGATATCTCTAACAAACCGCAAAGCACACCAAATCTGTAACCAGAAAAATAGGCTTCGAACACTAGAAATCAAAAACCGAACGTAGATCTGAGAAGAAGAAGAATAGAGATCTAAGAATCAGAACTAGAAGAAGCAGATATGAGACCGATCGCTTCGCTTCGCTTCAGTGATCACTCGATCCCTTGCTTTGCTTCGCCAGTGGTGAGTCGGTGTTGCCTGAGGTGAAGAGGGAGACACAGCCAAAACAAGAGAAAAAAAAAAAAAAGGTAAAGGATAAACTGGTTAAGAGTTGGAATAATCGTAACCATACGATTAGAATGAAACACGTGTCGACGATCTAATGGCTAACCGAAGGAACTGGAGCCTGACACGAACTAGAGCGGATAAAAATCCGTCTTGACGTAGGTGTGGCAATGGGAGTTGACATGATAGCTCTTGGTTTGCACACCCAATTATTTTATGACAACAACGTCCTAGGTGAATATCGGTAAGGTCAAAGTATCTTCTAACATGTACGTGTGTAAAACCTCAAGACACAAAGCTTTTATGCTTCCCTTTTTGGGGGACAGGGGTCATCCGCTCTTTCTTGACCTCTAGCAGTTTTCCAATTGAGGTTTGGACTTGATCTTCCAGCCTTGACGAGGGGTGCCGAGGATGGATCCTTTTTTTTTATGAAGAAAATATTTTATTATAAAGAAAAACCACGATTGGGTGTGTACATATAAGAAAGTTTCCTGTGTTAATGCCCCTTCCTTGGCCAAAGCATCAGCTACAGAATTAGCTTCCCTAAGCACATGTGTAAATGAGATACATTCAAAATTTGTCACCATCCTTCGAATATCAGAGATGATAGGAAAGATCTTCCATGGTACCTCTGAGGGCTGCTTTTGAAGGATGGAGATGAGTGCTTGGTTGTCACTTTCTAGGGCGACATAATTCAAGTTGAAGTCTTTGGCCCATAGCATGGCTCTGCGCATTGCTAGAGCCTCTAGAGTTAGGACATCATGGGCTGAAGAGCCACTTCCAAAACTAAATGTCATCTTGCCCTGGAAATTTCACGCAATTCCACCAAAACCAGCTAGATTTTTCTCCTTATAAAAGGAGCCATCTACATTAATTTTGATAGTATTTGGAAGAGGACATACCCATTTAATAACCTTCATAGCTGTGGATGGGCCAAAATTCGTAACCTTTTTTTTTACTGTAAAACTGCAAGCCCTTCCATATCAGGAAACTAAGTTGAGAATGCTGAGTTGTGTGACTGGTTGTGATATTCGCTGTATAAGATTTCCCTAGGAGCCATAATGCTAGCAAGATATGAAGGGTCTTATCACTAGTGTCGTGGCTCTGTGTGGACATGATAAACTGAATAACTGTTTCCCTGATGGTGCAAGCTGAAAGCAATTCATGAAACTGTAAATCACTCCAGACTTGCCTTGCATATCGGCAACGGAGGAAAATGTGGTCGGGAGAGGATTCCTGATCACCATAGAACAAGCATTCTTTAGAGCACGAACAACCCTGACGGACAAGTAAATCTGTCGTAGGAAGTTTTTGATGCAATAACTTCCATTGAAAATGAATGGCCCTCAGGGGGAGCGATAGTCGCCAAAATTTTCACCATGGGGATACGCCTACTGATAGAACCCTTGGACAATTCAATTGTACACATACAAGTCTATAGGCATATTTCACTGTGAAAATTTATGACGTTGTCCATTGCCAAATAGTGCGACCAGGCATATCCAATTGATGAAGCTGAATGTTCATAATTTTGCCCACCACTTGGTGAGGCCACCATGACAGTAGGAGATCGTGATTCCATGTATGAGTACGCTGATCAATCAATTGAGCAACAGAGGAAGGACCCGTGGTGGCAAATGGATAATGGCTCACATCCTGGAGAGTATCAGGGATCCAGTTCGAAGTCCACAGATTGATAAGTTCACCATTACCTACTTGCAAAACAAGCCCTGTTTAACAAGATCGCGGCCCATCAGAATGGATTTCCATCCCCATGAATCCAAAGATTGAGGCTGGACTTCTAAGAAGGAGTGCTACCAGCAATGTTTATGCATCATAAGTCTTCCCCAAAGGGATGAAGGATGATGAAAGAGTTCCCATGCCTTCCGAGACAGAAGTGCTAGGTTGAAAGCTTGAAGGTTTTGAATATTGAGTCCACCTTCAGATTTTGGAGAACATATAGTTTTCCAATCCACCGTATGAACATGTTGTTTTTCTCCATTAGACCAACAGAAATTTCGCATATATTTTTCAATATCCATCACAGTTGTTGTAGGCAGCTTGAAGCAAGACATAAAATGAGAAGGTAAAGCTGCAAGAGTATATTGAATGAGAATTGCTTTACCAAAAGAAGAGAGGAGCTTCGATTTCCATGCTTGCAAGCGTTGAGACACATGCGCTATCAAAGTGTCAGAATGTTTTTTCTTTAAGTTCCCAGTAAAAAGAGGAATGCCCAGATATATATCCAATTCTAACGTTGGGGTAATGTGAAAGTGAGTGGATAGAATCCTCTTCATGCTTGTTGAAGTACTTGGACTATAATGTGCCCTTGTTTTCTGTACATTGAGCTCTTGCCATGATTGGGAGCAGTACTGCTGAAGGATTTAGCCGAAAGTTCTTGCCTCAGATCTTGTGGCATGACCAAAAAGGATAATATCATTCGCAAAGGCAAGATGTGAAAGTCTTTCACCCCCTTGTGCTATGGAAATACCATGTAATTTCCTCTGTGATACCGCAATTTCCAGGTGAGAAGAAAGGAGTTCAGCACATAAGATAAACAGATAGGGGGAAAGCGGATCTCCTTGGTGAAGCCCTCTAGAAGGAGTGATACTGCCAGAAATGGACCCATTCACCAGTAAGGAATATTTAACTGTTTTAACACATAACATTATCCAATCTATCCATTTGGGAGGGAAGCCATAAGAGCATAAGGCTTGATGAAGAAAACCCCAATCTAGTCTATCATATGCTTTGACTGCCATAAGTCCTTTTTTCCTCTTTTTGTGTCTCTGAATTTTAGTAAGGATTTCATGGGCAATTAAGATATTGTCCATAATATGTCTTCCTTTGACAAAACCATTCTGCTGAAATGAAACCAATTGGGGGATAATATGTTTCAACCTATTTACCAATAGCTTAGAGATAATTTTATAGTTCGAATTGCACAAGCTAATTGGTCTAAAATCACCCACGCCCTATGGGCCTTCAGCCTTAGGAATGAGAGTAATAAAAGTATCATTGTGTGATAAGGAAAAAGTACCTGAATGATAAAATTGAGATACCATCGCCTCGACATCTGATTTAACTGACTCCCATGCATGCTGATAGAAAAGACTAGGATACCCATCAGGACCTGGAGATTTCAGGCCATTCATATGAAAGATTGCCGCTTTAATTTCTTCAATGGTGAAAGGGCGAACCAACCAAGATTTGTCCTCTTCTGACACCTGATTAGCAATGGGTGCAAAATATGAGATTGAAGTTGTAATTTGGGCCGAAGAAAATAATTGCTTAAAATGATGTTGAAATGCAGATGCTATGTCTCCATGATCCACGAGGGTTAAACCATGATGAGATAGCTGCCTAATCTTGTTTCTGGCCCTACGAACCATGGTACTCTGGTGAAAAAAGCAGGTACTATGGTCTCCATACTGTAGCCAATCAAGTCAGGATTTTTGTCTCCATTTCTCTAATAGCTACTAGAGGTTGTGCCTAAGAATAGCCACCCTTCTTTTTTCCTCCACATGCCAACTCTCATCCCTATCATCCAGGGCTACAGATTCATGAGCTGCAATAGAAGTTCTGATGGCTTCCTCTCTGATTTCAAGGCATTTCACTGTTGTTTTATTCCAGAGCTTTAGGGATGAGGTTAATCTTGACAACTTCCTTTTTATAATGTATGAAGAGGAACCAGAAACTGGAATGGCCCAGGATTGGTGAAGGAGCTCAGCATATATTTCTTCCTGAATCCAAAAAGATTCAAATCTGAAAGGCCTGTTTTGAAAGCCTGCATTAGGCATCAATTTGACAAATAATGCTTTGTGATCCAAGTGGGCAACTGAGATATGCTCAATATTAACATCTGGGAACTGTGTTAGCCACTCCATATTACACATTACCCTGTCTAGAAGTCCCTCAATACGATGAGTATCTTTTTGATTGTTAGACCATGTAAATTTGCTGCCTGTATATGGAACTTGAAGCAAGCCAAATTCATGAGTGAAAGACTGAAATGGGAACAAATCATTAGCAAAAAGGGCCCGACCCCCTTGTCGATCATTCCTGTCCAAATAGGAATTCCAATCTCCACCAATGGCCCACGGTTTATCAATGAGTGAAGCCATATTTGTAAGAGTTTGCCACTGATACTTTGCCGAGGATGGATCCTTGGTAGCTCCTAATATTTCGATTTGACTCTATCTAGTCCAACCAAGTTCCGGTTTGGTCTGGGGTTGATACCTTGGGCAAAATTGATATTACAGTGACACAAGTGCTTCACAGCCTCATCGGTCTACATTCTTCTGTGGCAATTGTAGTCCTCTTCACACGTCAGCGAAGCTAACAGTTTGCACTTGAAGAAAACATATTGACAATGAATATCACTTTGTGCACGAGATGAAGACTATTTTGATGGTCTTTCTAGTTTGTTCCCAGTCATCGCCTACTTCTAGACATTTTTTCGTAGCCACTCCTGAGTTCTCTTGTTTATATACCAAAATTGGCCTCTTGCTACCATAGTCACACAATACACACACTTACATAATAGAGCTAGAGTTTTACGTCGGCAAGATTTCTTTCCAGCTCAACCTGTACAACCGTGAGACTCCTACGGCTTTGTTTTTTTCTAATCTGCATTGCTTATACATCAAATTCTCCTTTCTCTATTGCTCAATTAAGAGAAAGGCAATTCTAAAGACAGTTATATTCTTTACGATCTTACATGTACTCGGTTACAAGAACTGATCAACGCAGCTACCTCAATATTGGGCCTTCGTCATGAAACCTGGGTATGAACCAGCGTTTAAGAAAAAGATTCTACCAAATGGATTCCTTCTCATGGAATTTCTGGCACCCCAAAATGCATATTGAACAGACTATCGATCCCCATGATGGCATCTTGTGCAACCTAGAGGCCGGATCATTCCTCCTCCACCCACCCTCAACCACAAATAAGAAAGATGAGAAGCAAAGGGCAAACTCGTCAGCCATGGATAAAATATGTATAACAACAAAAGGGCAAGGCTGGGGAAGCCAGCTTCCTAGCCATGTGTGTCTCACTATTACCAACTCTATGGAATGAACACCCTATCCACTCCATCCCACTCTCTCCATTGTGGAAAGCAGCCAGCACCCCCCCCCCCCCCCAACCATCTCCCATAATAAAACAAGCCAACCCAAAAGTAATGCTGAAAGGTCATACAAACATTAGCCGATCTACTAGCATTAAGACTCGCAGAATTTTCTACAAAAGAATGAAAAAGGATTTCAAAGCTTGTTAGAAGCAACACAACTGCCGCTATTTACAAGTGCAGAATGCCAGTAATGGCAGCTACCACCTTATGGCTGCGATCTGAATAACCCCATCAAGGTGGTACAAACAGCTTCAATGGCTTTTCAGTCTCATGGTTGAAAGCTAGCCCTTTGTAGCGATGGTTGCTCTGAACTGCTACTGTCATCTCAATGAATTTCACAAATCAAGGCATGCCAAATATTGCAGCTTCATGTGATTCCTTTATATCGGGCTAGCTCTTGATGCCTGTAATTATAAGGTCAATGTTAATAGGTTGATTGGGGTCTGTCATCACTCTGATGCGTAAACAATAAAAAAGGCAATAGAAATATGCACTTAAGATATGGAGAATATCCAGCAACTAAATACATCCACTGATGGCAAGGAATCTTTCCAACTTGTGGATGCAGTAAAGAAAACAGAACTTATAAAACTATCCACTCCAAACTGTGGTATATTTCACCATACTTTCAATGTCTAAACCAAACTCCAAAAAATACACATGAATTTTGTGACTTTTCAAAGACATAAAGAGACGACATGCAGCATATCTCAGACAATATTTTGAGCTTCACCATTTTACTTGCATTAACACTGAACTATCCCCTATATTATTTCAATTTCTGCAAGTATCTGAATAATGAAAAATTAATCATAATCATAGTTTATGAAAATATATATTAACATTATAGCTATAAGCCATGGCTTGTGGTTTTGGTTCCGATCACAGAAAGAACCAGTATCCATTCCTCGACTAAAAGTGGCTATGTCACTAATCTTTTAAGCGGATGGCTTGTCACCATGGATTTGGTTCATCCTGCCATTAATTTGACGCACATCATGTTTGGATCAATGGTGAGCTCAACTAGAGCCTGGCAACAAGTTGGTTAGACATAACAATACAAACTGACGACCACTGGGATTTCAGCACTCTAAGCACAAATTGTCTATGGATTGTCACATAGGTTGGGGTATTCAACTCAAGCTGATTGTTGGCTCCCTGGTTAGTGAAAATCAATCCTCTTAGCCCCTCCTAAAAACATCTAAGACAATTTCTCCTTCACCATAATATTATGAGAGGCTTTGACAGGAAAAACCAATCCTCTCAGCACTTTTGAAGCCTGATACATTCCGCACCCCCCCGCCTCCTATTTTCCTCACTCTTTAAATCCTTGCCAATGGTAGTCCTACGGATTATTTCCCCTCTTCCATCAGCATCTGCTAGACTGTCTTGTATCCCTTTTCACCTTGGCCCTTGAAGTTCTCTCTCATAATATTCGATCCCTCACCAACCAGCACTTCATCACTCCCATCCCCAAGTGTTAATCACAAAGGTGTGCTTGACATGCTTTTGCAAATGACCTCATGGTCTTCTTTAAAGCTGACTCCCATTGCCTCAAATCCTCTTTATCCTGTTTAAACCTATTTGAAGATATTGGGCCTCTTAAGTAAGTCTCTCGAAGTCACATCTCTTCCCCTTTGGTATCTTGGATTACCTTGAAGCCTCTCTTCTTCTGATATTTGGTTTTAAACTCGTTCCACTCACTGTTCAGTACCTGGGCCTCCCTCTTGTAACCTCCTGGATGACTAGTCATCAGTGCAACCTAATGCTTGAGGTTACGAGGAGAAGACTACTACTACTGTGGAAGCAAAAGCTCCTTTCCTTTGCAGGTTGCTTTGAGCTCACTGGATTAGTTCAGGCTACTCATCCATATTGGTTGGGAATTTTTGGTATTCCATGTCAGATCATATCAAAGTTAGAAAGCCTTACGTGCTTTTTCCTTTGGAAGGGCTCCAACAACTCTGGATATCTTCATTCCTGGGCCTAGATTTGCCTTCTGAAGTGAAAGGAGGCCTAGGCTTTAGACAGATTAAGCAAATCAATACAGTGGGTTTTCCTCACCTGATATAGAAAATTGCTTGCAAGTGGGTTGACTGGGTCTACTCACGGTATCTTCAAAAAGTCTCTATCTGGACCGATCTCTATTCCCTTGGATTCTTTCTAGGTTTGGAGAAAGATTCTGAAACTCAGGCCTGTGTCTCTTGGATCAATCAGTTCATCTATTGGTCATGGTTTATCTAATAGGCTCTCAATAGACAGCTAGGACCCAGCTGTATCCTTCTTGCAGTGGCTGACAGAACTACTTACAATTTAGTTCAGACAGATTAACTCAGTCTTAAACATCATCCAGGACTCTTGTTTGGATCCTCCATCCCATATAGCAACCTCTTCATAGTATCAACAGAGACCTAGTGGGTAGAGGTGACATTACATCCTGGACTGCCATTCCTCGTGATCCTTCAATTTGAACTCTACCTAGACCATTATCAGACATCCAGGTGATCTATATTTGGAGTAAGATTATTTTGTTTCTTAGTTTCACCCCTTGTCACAGCTTCATCACCTACTGATCCTCTCCTCTGCTACTGTCTTCCCACTCAAGACTTTCTCATCAGTAGATTCCAGTTTCTCCCTGTTGAATCCTCTGTAGGCCTAGAAAATGTTAACCATCTATTCTTCAGCAGCACTTTCTCCTTGAAGTTTTCGTCTGGTGTCCTTGCTCACTGCTGGTCAACTCACTAAAAGAATCCTCCCTTTGAGTGATCTGGATAGATGTCCCTTGTAAGTTCACTTTTTGTGACCAACCAGGTAAACTTGCTTTCGGTATGAGAGAAAACTTGGAAGAGAGAATTCCAACCGTAAATCCTTTCATCAGATTTCAGAATCCATCTAATTTAAAATTGAAGGCAGGCTATCTGGAGTTCCCCTTATCTTTTAGACTTCCCTAGAAATAGACAAGTGTTAACTAATTGGAACTCCACTCTCAAGTTTTTCTAATATTTCTTTCTTTTCCCCTATTGGGGCTCATTTTGTAACCCGTCTTGGGGCTTTCTCCTTCACAATATACTTTCACACACCCCAAAAATATATAGATAAAGAGACAGGAAAAAAAAATAAAGGGAAAAAGAGGAGCTTATCAATTCAGTGCTTCAATTAAGCTCTCAGACCACTCCCCAGGAATTCAGTGATAAAATCCCTAGTAGAACTATAAATGATCATCCAAATCCTTCTTAATTTATATTATTTTTTTCTATGGAACTCAGCCAGTGTTTTCTGCCGGTCCCAAGCCCAGATAGAGGAGGGTTGGTGCATCGGGGTTGCAGCCAGCACCTAGATGCTACCACCTGCCACCCAATGCATTGGAATGAACCTAGTCGAAATGTCGAACCCTTTTAGCATGGATTCTGCAACCTTATATGAAGGCAAGGATCCATTAGCTGACCCCATTTAGTTGGGATAAGGCTTCTTATTTTTTATGGGGTGGGTTTTGGATGTTAGTGCTATTGCATAAAGGATCAGCAAGTCTTATGCAGTCATAAAGGAATTAAATAAATAATATCTTCAATACAAAGAAAAAGATTGAAGAAAACCTGATTCTGTGAGCTTGTAGCTTTAGTCCAACGTTGGGGATGATGCATGGTTGCTGTTGTATCTCTGATGAAAGTTACTATTTGTGGCTGAGCTTGTCTACGAACTGTTTGGGCAGGTGGCAATTCTTTCATGACCCATAACACAAAAGCCGAGGGAATTGATGAACCTATCAAAACATCATGAAATTCATTAATGGATTTAGCACAACCATTTTATGCACTGTTGCAAGGCTCTATGCATGTACTGGGCTTGCCGTAGGAGTGAAACTGGCTTCCAGGATGAACCAGACCGAAAGAGAACCAGTATTTATGAAAGGTATGCCCATGCACACGTGAATATGGGCAATATACCATTTAGCATGATCAAATATACTTCAGGTTCAAGTTCGAACATCGAATCTAGGTAGGACCTCAACTAACAACTTGGCCTACTTTTACTTTGGACGTTCTTACAACAAATTCAACTGCAAAAATAGGTATGCTTACTGATCTGGCTAGAGAATTAGTTACTTCAGGGAAGGGACCAAAAAAAAGAAAAGAAAATATTAGTTTGTACACGTCAGGAAGTAAATGAAATCCTGTACAACAATTCACAAGACAATAGACATGCCACAACAAATCTACCCCATAACTACTTATTTTTCCCTTATTTTACTAAAAGTAGTGGTTGTCTACTACTGGTCTCTCAAGAAAGACATCCTACTGCATCCAAATTTTCTCTGCACTTAGAAGTAATTGGTACAAGATAAATGGCTCTTCCCCCAACCCCCTTTTGGGAACTGATAGCTTTATATTAGGGTGTGGGGTCTACTGCATATACCACCAGGAAGAACCAAACCATGACCTCTTCACTATTAGGTGTAGGTAATTGCCGACTGAGCAATCCTTTGATGATTACAAGATGCATGGTTGCCAACAGAGTGAAGAGAAAACTACCATGGTTGTACCTCAGGCCAGCTTGTAGGAAATTAAAGCCTAAATTTCAATGGCATTGTGCCGGGTTTCAGGTTCAATTACAAAGATTCTGTTTATCCACCTTGTGCAAATATTACATACATCCCGAAAGGTTCTCCAAATTGCATAGCTTCAGAAGGGGAAGAAAGACTTAGGGTTGCAAGATTTGCTTTGAAGGAGCAGCACCTGGGTGGATTCAGTTCTGAGAGCTACAACAACCGATCATAACCTCTATGGGTTGAAGTAGGCCTTGTAGAGATTTTCTTTTCGACGCGAATGAAACCCACAAAGAGGCCCTGATAAGTCTATGGCAAGTGGGAATGATTGCAGAGTTCAGAGAGAAATTTGAGAGTCTTGCAGTGACTGCCAGAGCTAGGATGAGGGGTGGTTGAGACTTGAGAGGAGCCTCTATGGCTGGGTTGAGTGAGAACGTGCAGGCTGAAGTTCAGTTGTTTCAGCCAGCAACACATCATCTGGCCTGGTAAGTAGAAGCAAAAGATTGGGCTGTGAGGGGCTCATGAAAGTTACGATGGGCCCAGCCCATTCCTTTGGCCCATGGCACAACCTAAATGTTTATAAACCTACACCCAACAAAATCAAGTGGACCACGGTAACCAACAAAGGCAGCCGCTGTTCATCCGAACCAACAGCAAAACAATCCATCATCTTCTCAGACTGCAATGATACTGTCAGAAGGAACAATCGCTCTTAACACCGGAGGAAATAAAAACAATATGGATAAGGATTTGTGTTTTTGTCACAATGCACCCTATTCCAAGGCCCACCACTGTTCCTACGAGCAACTCATGGTTCTGCTACTCAATGAAGAGGATGAAGAAGCTTTGACGACAGATACGAGGGGAGGAGGCACATAACAGTGGCGACACTAGATGTATGATCCAAAGCATGCAGAGCTCTCTCATATCTCACTAGCAAGGTTGGATTCCCCACTGATGTTGAAGTTGCGAGTATTCATGCACAGCACACTGATAAATACCCTGGTTGATTGAGGCGCAACACACAATTTTATCTCACAGAGGCTGGTGGACTATCTAGAACTAACGGTGCAGGAGAAGGCCTTCCATGCGGTTTTGAGCAATGGGCAGAATGTAGGGAGATAAGGGATCTGCCGCAATATTCGCATCATTTTTTACAGGAAAATCTTTGTGCAGGATTATTTTCATTCAACCTTGGCTCCAATGATGTTATTTTGGGGGGTCAACAGGTTGTGATGTTAGGCAACATCTGCAGCAACTGGGAGTCACAACTCGCAAGCCATCCAGTTTGAGTGGGATGGGAGGCCGGTGACTCTATGGGGAGACCCAACACTACTTCGGTTCAAGAGTGCGGCTGATTGAGTTCACCTTGAGGATAAGGTGAAAATTAAGGGGGGAAGTGTTGATAAGCCAGTGATGTCTAGGGTGTAAAGTCACAGGCATAGGAGGAAAAACAGGGAATCAATGGCACATGAACACTCTAACAGGTTTAGGCGAGACAGGTGGGAAAAGGTGATAAGGGAGCAACCGCACACATGCATAAGGGAGCAGACCTGGCTTGGCCAGGGAATGTTGGGACAGATGTAAGGCTACGATTGGGGGGAGGGTAGACCAGAATTCGTTAGAGAGCGACTGTTTTATAGAGGGGAGAGATAGCAGAAGGGTAGGCAACTAGCAAGTCAAGGGAGAAGATAGAAGACCCCGGGGGGGGGGGGGGAGCCATGCTTGCAGTAGGGGAGATTAGCTCTCAGGTAGCAGATAAGAAGAGCCTTACAGGTTAGACTCAATGGTTACTATAATGTTCATGAAGCATCCTGCTCTTCTGCTATTTTGTTCTCTGTTCTTCTATTCAGTCCAATGTTATTCTATGAATTTGTGGGAGGGTGTGTGTTGGTTGGCCAAGAACACAAATTGCTGAGGTAATCCCAAGTTTAGCAGTCCTACACACTGAAGCAAACACATTATCATATGCATTTCCACCTCATCACCAAAAAATAATCCTCTCTACTAGATAGTAGCACTCTAATATCTCAAAACAAATTAAAAACACAATAACACAAGATATATACGGTTCAGCAGTGCCTCCATCAGCTAGGCAATTGTCAAACTGACCCAAGTGTCTACGCAGTCACTAATTTTCTAACTTCATGTGCAGCCTAGGAACACCCTATCTTTCATCAACATTTGCTTAGACAAGTGCAAGGGTTACAACCCTAAATGGTGTATTTCAATGATGACGACCAAAGGACACCATCCAGTTTCAACTGCTGATGATGCAAAGGCAAGGACTACAATCCCCCAACCCTAAACAAGCTCCAACATCTTTTTAACCAAAATAAAGTAAAACTATGTAAAGTTAGACAAAAATATAAACTCTTCTAATGAAAAGCAGAAGAAAGCTTTTTCTCGAAGGCCAGGTTAGCAATATTAGTGAGTCAGTGCCTAGAGTTATTTTCCAGTTAGATACTTGAGTCCGCCTTTGATTCTTGCTAGGTTCAGTGTATACCATTGCCACCTCATAGTTGACCCCATCAGGAATAAACTCCTGTCCTATGCTGGTGGTCTGGTGCTTGTCTGTCTGATCAGTTCTGCAATCCTCCTATATCTATTGGTCAAGCACTTTTGGTCTTCCAGCTGTAAAAATCAAGTCCTCGGAATCTTTACTGGCCGCTTTCCAATGGAAAGGTACTGATGTTTCTCAATACCTTCCACCCATTAACTGGTCCTCAATCTCTCTCCAAAATATGGAGGAGAGTCATATTGAAACAGTCAAGAAGAGTATTTGGTTGATTGCCTTCTGTTTGGTCTTCTGAGACAAGATTCTATCCTGGACTGCCACTCTCCCATCTGATGTGCCTTGAACTGGCACAAAAGCCTTGCTCTTAGGCTTCTTGCCCTTGATGCTATTCACACTAAGATCCAATATGGTAGATCAATGGCTCTTTGGCTAGATCACTGGTATCCAAAACCAAGAGGCATTGTCCTACACTCCATCAGCTCCAGAGCAATCAACCATAGCATTCTTGATGGTGCATGAAACACAATCAATCTTTAAACAAGGAGGGCATACATTCCTAATGTTGCCTCATGCATTGAAGGACATGCCACACTGACAACAGTTCTCTCCTTTAATTACCAATCACTCTGCCCTTGGGTTTACAATTCAATCATCTACCGCAAGATATTTGCCAGCTCACCAGCAAGATAACTACAAAGGCATCTTGGATCCGCAACCTAAATTAACAAAGTTGAGTTTTTTCAATTCCTGGGAGTTGTAGGAATTCCTCCCTACACCAGCACCAGCAACATTATGTAGCCTAGATGTAGGGAACCTCCCTACACCAGCACCATAGAATCATGGGCATAGAATAAGTTATTCTTATTTTAATTAGCTCCTTTTTTAGTTTATTCAAACTATTATTTGAAGTTGTAACTCCAATAGGATAGCTGAAGTTATCATTCACATGTATGGTAACTGTAAATAATTGATTTCTAGTTCCCTTCTTAGTCTTAGACTAAGTACCATGCTAGCAAGTGTATATATATATATATAATTGCTTAGTACAGCTGTTTTATGAGCATTGTTGCTTTGTGAATTTTGCTAGTGATTCCCTCTCTCTCTTACGATTTGACAAATAACATTGAGTTGTTATTTTTCTAATCCTCTAAATCCTAATTCCTAATCCCCACTCACCCTTCTTCATTTTATCTTAATTTTCCTTAGCCCCTAGTGTTGTATCCCTGGATTACAAGGCCAGTAGTAGGAACTTTTCTAAGAAGCAGAAAATAAACTAGGGTTCATGATTGTTTTTACCAAAAAATCTCTATGTTTTTTCGACATGTAATGACTAGAAGAGCTATAGATAATAATGATCCGCATAAAAGAGCTGCATAGCTCAATACCATCATACTTACATGCATCATTTACACTGAAATTTTAGAGCAGGTACCAATATTTTGGATTGCTGTAATTTAGTTAAAAGACCCGAAGTGGCAAAACCTTGGGTAAAAATAGCACCTAGAGCAGTTATTATGCTTAAATGATTTTTTTGGTTCCATATTTTGGGAACTATATGAAAAATAGAGAAACTCCATAAAAGGAACGCTAATGATTCATATAAATCACAGAAGCTGTATTGTGCTCAAAACACTCAAGGAACCCAGCCACTAGGTATGATAGGTTTCCTATTATTAGATCTAAGTACAGGTAGGTCTAGGGTTGATTTGGTAGGGGTTCAGGGTTTAGCTGGGTTAGAAAACAGGTCTACAATTAAAGGAAAATATGCTGTTTTGCACAACTCCAATTTCAGAGAATTCCCAAGTTACGGTTTGCAAGTTTGGATCTCCTAATGCGTATGGGATACTCGGTTAGGGTTAGGGCTTGGATCAAAGGTAGGGTAAGGGGTGGGCATCCTAGAGATCTCCTAATTAAAAGAAACTTGCAAAATAAATAACAAATTTGCAGAAGGAATCCTACATGAAAATTGGAATCCAACTGGGACTGCTACTCAGACATGGACTCTAACCACTGATCTAATTGAGAAACAAAAATTAGATATAGGATCCTAATAATATCCTGGAATTTATTTACTGGACCCTTTTGGTGTCCATGGGGTGGGAAAAGACCAATTTGCCCTTCTGAGGGTTCAGCCAGCTCTTTGGTGTGCCAAGTGGGCCTGGTTTTGGTCCAAAATTTGATAGGTCTAATGCTTGTTGGGCCTGGTTACATCACCTAGCCATTAAAATCTGTCTCTAGTTCAAATTAACAATAAAAATCCATCTCACGCCCAATACATTAATCCCCTTCACCTACCAGGTTTTAACCCCCAAATTACAATCCAAAATCCCAGGTTTTAACCCCCTTCTTGAATTTTCTTACTCCCCAAAATAACCCAAAATTCAGAGTTAGATGATCTACACCAATCTATTATTCGAACAGTCCCAACTTAGAGATCATTCCCATATATCATTATCCAAGTCATCTCCAAGTTTCATCCCCATCCAACCAATATAAAGTATGTTCATGTGTACCCCAATAAGCTACTCAAAACCCTAAAATGCTGGCCTATTGAATTAAGATCCAGGAAAACTAGCCCATAGTCAATCTTATTCAATCTATGACTACATCAATGTCTTTTACTCAAAAAAGGAGGAAGGAGAGAGAGGTTCTTAAGCGACAACTACATCACCCGATGGTCCCAATCTGGGACTGCCCAGGTACCACCAATGTTGAATTTCAAAATGCCCTTTCCCTTGCATACAAGCAAGATGTAGTTCATCAAAAGTGGTCACCTACGCAACACCTAATGTAAATTACACTAGCACAATTATGGTCTCTATAAATGGAGTAGCACAAGAAAAAGAGGGATGGGGGTGAAGAAAAAGAAAGTCTAGTCCACCAAATATCTAATAAGAAAATTTTGTTTTTACTTCAATAAATCGAATTGAAATTTTTGTAGGAAATATAAAGTACCTATGAAATAATACAGACTTATTAGAACTGGAGTTTCTACACCCTCTATAGATTTCGGATGCCAGTGATAAAGCACCTGTGATGAAAAGCTTAGTGTGTTAGAGTTCAAATATACACCGAGGACAGAAAATGTCATGCTAAAAAAGACTGAAGCTCTCTGACAAAAAGACGCACAGGAACATCACTGAAAAGAGCCACTAGAGCACTGGACGTGAAACATACAACTGAGACAACAGCCAAACCTGCAACCTGCAATAAGTAGTGAAATTTTCAAATTTGGACAATTGAGAAATCAAAAAGCAATCTTAGCGCAGCCAGACCAAGAAAAGATGCATGGAAATATATTATCAAATAAACATGGAAGACGTAGGTTAAAGTTGTTCATTCTACATTATATGATACTTAAAAGATGCATGGAACTATGTTATCAAAAATAAACATGGAAGGCATGGGTTAAAGTTGTCCATTCTACATTATATGATACTTACGTGGAAAAATCAACTATTTAAGTCTGCACATAATCGTGTATACAGAAATAGACGAAAAAGCAAAGGAAATAGACCAGAACCTTCCACATTTCAGATGAACCTTTGTCAGCTCGTACTTTTTTCATCTTCATGAACAGTACTAGACCTGCACTTGAAAAATTAAATTTCCATTGAATTACTGAAGGAAATAGAAAAGTAAGCTCATCTCTGTTAGTATGGGATAAGAACCCCCAATCAATCCCTAGATAAAAGAGCAAATCACATTTACACCCCGTGTTTTGGTTAAACCCCCTGCAATTCATTCTATGAAAAACATCCCCCCTGTGCCTAACACCGTCAGTTTTATATTTAAAATGGCATACTTACCCTTGCTGAATCTTAATATAAGTTCAAAACAAAATTAAAAATATACATACAGGTCAATCAATTTTTAGGGTGAACAACTTCTTTTTAGGAAACTGCTTTGCAAAATAAGTTTATGGGGTAAGAGACACAGTTATAATAAATTTAATAACATAATAGAAAAATTACGTGTCTTTTAACAGTTTGAAATGAAGAAGGGTAAGATTGGGAATTCAAAAAATATAATACATGCTGACTCATTAATTGACTCTATTGACTGATAAGCCCCTCATAACTCGGCTGTACAAACACAAGGATAGGCAGTGGAACACAGCAGCTGCAGGGATCAACTTCAAACTAAAGAGAGGACAGGTGGCAAATCCCTATTGGACAGCAACCACTATTCTGCTGTGGGCAGAGGTGCAGAAGAGACAGTCCAAGTGGCAAAAGAAGACTGGGTAGAAGAGTAAGAGTTTGTTCTGAATGTTGGGGTATGTAAGGAAAAGGGAGGGACAGAGAGGGGAGGAACGAGGAGAGAAAGAAAGAAGCAAGCAGAGCTTGCTGGGAGAGGGCAACCTCTCGGACATGGTATTGGGTCTGTAATGTTATTATTTACAGAGTTTAGTTTGTTTTTCTTGTTCCAAGAACTGAATATCATCGAATAGAATCAGTGTCGTATCTATTCGTGTTGATTATCAGAGTTTATTCAATGAAATGAGTGTTATCTTGTTGCTGTTCTTACTATTCTGTAATGGTGGATGTTAGTAGTTATTGTTCCTATTTTTTAAGGCAACTCCCAGAGGGCCCTATCATTGACTCGTTAATTCAATCCATTACTCTGACAGTAGGTTTACGGCTGTAATATATTTCAAAACATAAGCGGTGTAAACGTAATAGAATAAATTATAGGGGATGTAAATGTAATTTTCTCTAGATTAAATGGATAAAACCCCTGCAACTAGCTCTCGGCAGCACTGTGGTTTCCTTCACACACCATGGCAAACGCACTCATACTCCCGACCTTGCACACTACAGATGGAAAGGTAAACAAGCTCAAAGACAGCAAATGGACTGATAACTTCAACACTGAAATTGATAAATAACAAATGCAATTACAAGGCTTCCCCCCAACCTGAATACCTAACTAATTGTGCCAACCAAGTGTCTTACTCTCCCTGTAAGCAAGCTTGCCCAACAAAACTATTCGATCCCCCCCTTCTCTATTCCCCCTCTTTCCCTTAATATACCAAAGGCAAATACTTCAAAACGAATCCTAACTAACCCCTTTCTACTGCATACCCTATGAAGATTCCCAACAAGCAAGTAGCTGCTCTCCGACAAGTCCATGCCATGAATCTTGTCCTTTGATTCTCTCCCTCACATGGTTGGGTGGAAATGATCCCCTACAACTTGCCTGTCACTATGGTGCTCCTTTATATTAGGGTCTGAACAATATATGATGCTGACATCTTTATTTTAATTATTATAATATAATAGAAACCCATAATTTTTTTTTATAATGTTTGCATTATGATATCCATCCAAAAAAACATTTTCATTGTGATGGTGAGTTTTATCGCTACTTAATCCATATCTGATGTATACGCCAAGTTGTTCAGCAAGAAATATGAGAGAAAAGCTCACCAAACCAGGGCTGGTTGACTTTCTAAACTGGTGAACAGAACACTTGGGCAATAGAGCCAAACAACCATGGGTTGACCAAGCCAAATAAGGCTGAGATCTGCAAGATTTCGAAACCCAGAATTGTAGGGGCATGATAGTCTTTATTTATTAGTCTCTTCAAGTTTTACGTGCAACGGCAATGTTGTTTTTTAAGCATTATTATTAGACAGCAGCTGGAAGAAAATCATGGATATTCTTTAAAGTAGCAAGGATCCCCAATTAGAGAATTAGCGTGCACACACTCAAGGTGAGCTCACAAGGTACGCTTGTAAGCTGATGGCTAGAAGACTTGAAGTCTGTAGCTTTGATTTATGCCATTTCCAGTATCATAGTTTCTACTCTCATGTTAATGCAGTCTCAATTGAATGAGGACCACCTCTTCATATTGGGCTTTCGAGGTTCTTCGCAGTATGGGCTTTGATGGGATGAATTTTTTAGCGAAAAAAGGTTAAATTTAAGTTTTGTGGTTATAGATCATACATTTCTAAATGATATTTAGGTTACAAAAGGATACCTAGCCCATCCCATGGGAGATATGGGGTAAACTCCTCAAGATGGGGTCTATTGGTTTCAAAATCGGTTGAAACTTGGAAGGGGTGTAGGTACTAATACTGGGATATGCTCCAGCAAGTTTGGTTGGTTTTGGATGCTTACATTAGAAGACACGACAGTTCTTGTTTTAGGGGATCGCGGGAGTACGAAAATTCAAGAAAATATTTATATCTTGAAATGAGGCGGTCAAAATGGGGTCAAACCAAGTGAGATCTCGCTTTTTTAGAGACTCAAGGCAAGATCTCAATTGAGTCTCACGAAATACACAACCCAACCGGGATCTCAAGGTCCACCCCCTCTTTTAAATGGCCTAATTTCAAGCGAGACAGGTCAAGATTGCCACCTATTTCATCTCCTCTAGCCTCCCAACTTGCCAACAGCATACAAACCTCATTTTTTGCCCAGTTTTTTAATGGATTGAAGTCGGATCTTGACTTGCAAGGTGGCAACAAGGTTTAGCACATCTACATCTTAACAACTGGCTATAAATGTTGGAGAGAATATATACAGATTTAGAAACCCTAAGCCACAATAGCTATTTATGGGCCTAAGCCCAAACTACAAAGGAAATTCCGTGCACGGAGAAGGTCATTGGCTATAGAATGTGAAGCATGAGCTGTACCCAACACTTCTGTGATGAAGTTATGATTTATATTGAACTTATGATGGTTGTATTATTGCATTCTCAAGAGTCGAGACTGTGATGTTCTATTTTACTGATATGGATGGAATGCTGTAAGAATTTTAGTTATTTGATGTATCTAATCACTCGCTTTTCATTTGTATGTCCTAATGGTTCTCTATTCCAAGTTTTATAACCTTTCATGTTTCATTTCAGTTTCAAAATTAGGGTCGAGTTAGAACTCATACTTAAGGTTGTTTTCTCACAAATCTAAGCTGCCAATATATTCAGAAGGCCTAGAATAGGCTAAATACCAACTTTGAGCCTTAAAAACCCCCAGGAGATGGGCCCTTGAGTTTACTCGAGTTGACCCATCAAAAAATACCAAATCTGGCTTAGGATCTCGCTTTTTGTCAAAGGCAACATTGCCCTTGAGAGTGAGATCTTGAACCTTTGGTCAAACTGGGATCTAAGGTCACTAGGGTATGGGGATAATGTTCCTAAAGTGTGGGACAGATCCATTGAAAAAAACTCAAGGGAAACTCAAGTTTCAAACTTGTGAAAATGGGAGATTTTCTAAAAACTAGGACTTTTTCCTGCAAGTTTCGACAGGTTTTAGAGGGTGGACTCTGCACATAAGCTAATTAAAGTTTAAATAATAAATGGGCATATTCATTTTATAAAAAAAGTCAATGTGGATGTGTCATTCAAAGTACATAACATCAATGGAGAGTCTTCTGACAAAAGCATTATAAACTTAACTATTTTAGTACATAGCATTTAACATATAACTTCTAAGTTCAAAACATCAAATACAAAGTAACTGACAATAAAATGGAAGCATAATTCAATGCCAAGAGGAGTGCCTAGGTGGATCCATCTCATGAGTTGAGTAGTATTGTGCCTGTAACATCCTCTTCTCTGACCAACAAATATAGACATCCCATGATATGTTATGCCTATGGTTGTCGAGGTAATCAACAACTGTAGCTCTATAAGTCTGGTCATCAACATGCCTAAGATAACCAATATGAAGAAATACACAATTTGGATAGGAAAGTCCTAATGGAGGGGGTATTGGTCATAATATTTGGGGAAACATGAAAGAAAGGGAAAATAAAAATTCTTCGTTAGGACTTCCCTATCAAAATTTGGTATTCCCTTAGATTGGTTATCTTAGGCATATTGATGATTAGACTTATTGAGCTGCAGTTGCGATTACCTCAACAACCATAGGCATAACATGTTATGGGATGTCTATATCTGTTGGTTGAAGGAGAGGATGTTACAGGCACAGTACTACTCGGCTCACGGGATGGATCTACCCAGGCACTCCTCTTGGCATTGAGTCATACTTCCCTTTTATTGTCAGTTACTTTGTATTTGATGTTTTGAACACATATGTTATATATTGAATGTTATGTCCTTAAATAGTTAGGTTTATAGTGTATTTGTCAGAAAACTTTACATTAATGTTATGCACTTTGAATGACATATCTATGTTGACTTATTTATGCAAAATGAATATGTCAATATGTTATTTATACTCTAATTAATTTATATATCTCGTCCCACCCCAAAAATACCCTTAAACCTGTCGAAACTTGATGTAGAATTTTTTGTTTGAAGAAACTTCCCAATTTTGCACGGTTTCGTTGAAGTTTCCCAAGCTTCGAGGGAAACCTGGGACTTCTTTTTTTCATTCCCCTATAATTTTGTTCCCCATTTCTAGAAATGGGACATTTCACGCAAAATTTCCCAGGTCTTGTGCGAATTTTGTCCCATGGATAGATCTAATGGTTAGATTGGCATAAACCTGACCTTGAATTCTTGGTGTCTCGGGAACTCTAAAATTCCCCAAAAAAAAAAATAGAAAAATAGAAAACCTGGCGATATAAGAAGGGGAATGGATTGTAGGCTGCTAGATGCCTGAACGTTGCTGGGTTTACGCCTAAAGATGGAAATCGAAGGCTATCCTATACAGCCACTATCAAAAGTCTAAGCTTGATTTCACATAGAACCTTCATGGGGTTGGATCTTCAGACTAATTGACAGAACCAGAACTCTTAATGCTTGGATCTTGAAAATAATTGTAGAACCTATGTAAACAGATAGAAAGTGCTTAAAGGGAAGCTCATTTCAATATATTCAAATCTCATCTCTCTGCATGGAGTGGAGGAGTCTATTTAACGTAATATGTTGGAGTCAAAAATTGATTTGGACTCCAAGTTGGCTCATAACTTGAATTAGAAACTAACTCAAGAGAGAAAGTTAATAGCCCCAACCAACTTAGACTCTTAAAACTGAAATAAAATATAAGAAAAGACTATTTTACCCTATAATTAAGTTACGTAGAATTTCCATTAAATAAAGCAATTAATTAAATTATTTTTTTACTTAGCCTAGGCATTGAACTTATGGGCCTATAGAATAGTGCCATGACCACATAAACATATCAAAGAAAGGTCCAACACCCATTTCTATCAACCTAGGTTGATTCAAAAGAAAGTACGATAACTTGGTGCTGGATCCATAGTTTACAGTTTGATGGAGACAGGCTGAAATTTCAGTTTCCCAAGAAACGAAGACAAAACCATGGGTAAGTTTTAGAAATCCCAGGTGTCTACAAGTTTCGATAGTATTTCCGAAATTTCAGTAGCCTCGACCAATATTTTGGAAATTTGGGATGTTTCGACCATGGAAGAAAATTCGATCGAAATGATCGAAATTTCGATCGAAATGCCTGCAAAAATCCAACTCGAAACAAAATATAGTAGTAGGCACGAAAAGTATCCATTTCGTTTTGTATCGACCGAAATTCGATATTTCGGCCCGATACCATATCGGGCCGAAACGACACTTCCATAGGTTATAAAATACCCAAAATCGACCCTGTTTCGCCATTTCGACGTTATTTCGAGATTTCGAGCCATATCGCCAGAGCTATTTCGACCTGATTTTGCAATTTTTGCTCATTTCTCTTGCTTTCATCCCATTCTACACCTAATTTCTAGTATTTTCCTTCAAACACTTCATTTGCTCCTCCATTTGTGCATTTTCTCAAATCTTGCAAGGTGAGTAACCAACTTCCTCATTTTTTTATTTTTGTTTCATTTGTGCCTTAAATCATGTTAGATTGCTTCCAAATTTATATATGTTTACTTTAGAGTGATGATCTATGAATTTGTAGTGTCAGAATTATTTTTTGATTCTTCCTACTATTTTTTTTATTTTTCTGTTATTAAAAATTATTTACTAAATTATGCATATTATTAAAAATGTTTATGTATAGTACATGTATAAGCTTCAAATGAATGTATGTGAGAGTTGAGACACCATAATGCTGTGATGGTGATGAATTAATTTTTTTTTCTGTTAATTATGTAATTTTACTGTATTTAATATATATTTAAATAATTAAAAAAAATATTTAAATATTAAAAAAATAATTAATTTCTGTTTTAAATTTAAAAATAGGAGAGTATTAGTGGAAGCATGTATGCAATTATTTGAGCATGTTGTGGATATTTTTAAGATAGTGTGTATTTTATATATTTTAAAATTATTTATATATTAAAAAATACTTATATAGTTATACATATATATTTTTTTTTATATTTAAAAATAGGAGGTTATTATTAGAAGCATGTATGTCATTTTTGGAGCATATTGTGGAGCTTTTCAAGATACTTAGTGTGTGTTTCCTGTATCAGGCACTCTATTTTAAAGATGTTAGACATAGCTTAGGATCATGGGAGGCCACTGACAGCTGATAAAAGGAAGAGCGAGTGTAATTACTGTAAGAAACAAATAGGAGGAGGTGGGGCCACTAGATTGAAGGTGCATCTAGCTGGTGGCAGCAGGGATGTAACAGGGTGCCCAAAGGTGCCTGTAGAGGTCAAGAGGTCAATGGCCTCATATATTAGTAGTGGAAAGCAAAAGAGGAAAGAGAAGAGAACACTGAGGGATGAGTTCGAGGATGCCTGCTTAGATGACCTTCCAGATCTTGAGGGTTATGGTAGGGATGAGCCAGGAGACAGTGACCCTGTTCCAGAGGCCGATCAGCTGAGGAGGGCGATGATGATGAATAGGGAGCAACAGAGGATTGATGACATGAGGAGGCAACAGAGGGGTCTGGGTTGTGGGTCCTCTAGAGAGCCAGTAGGTATGGGAGGCACAGGTGGCTTCCAAGTCCCTATGAGGAGGTCTCAGAGTGTGAGGCAAGAGGCTCCTATCCCACGGGCCCCTACAAGGGGTCGAGCTTCCTCAGCACATCCTACATATCCGGATCTTGAGATTCTTCGCAATGATCCGGCCCTATTTGCGGGACCTGAGCATAAACAGAGAAAGTTGAAGCACTTATGGGGGAGTGTGAAGGAGAAAGTGGGGATGGCTTTCTCCAAATGGGCGCATTACCATAGTGTTCCAGCACATATAGCCCAGGGGCCCTACTACGAGAGATATGATTGAAGCGGATAGGCGAGGGTTGGGAGTGGTGTACAGGGGCCCCACTCCATATGAGATATATAATGTGTATTTGCCTAAGCATAAAGAGGACATAAATGAGTACATTAAGGGATTAAAGCCCATGTGGAATCATTATGGAGTGACTCGATGGTGATGGTTGGACTGGTCCCACTAGACAATCCATCATCAATTTCATGTTGAATTGTGATGGGAGGACAGTGTTCCTCAAGTCAGTAAATGCATCCGATGAGAAGAAAGATGCAAAATACATTTACAAATTACTGAAGCAAGTGGTGAAGGAGGTTGGAGTGGAAAATGTAGTTCAAATTGTGACTGATAATGGCTCCAACTACAAGAAAGCTGGGTTGAAGATGCAGGAGAACTCCAGGTATCTAAAGTCTAAACATATAATATTAATTTTCATTTGTAAATACATATATTTACATTACACTTTACACATATACATGTACACTTTATAACTTTGTATTGATGGCTTGATGCCTTGATGGAGGGACAGATATAGGCTCTTTTGGACTCCTTGTGCTGCTCACTGCATTGACTTAATGTTGAAGGAGATTGGAAAGGTCAAGCTTGTGAAGAATACGGTGGACCAAGCTCGACACGTTAGCACCTTCATATATAACCACACCTATGCATTAAGGATGATGAGGGACAAGTGTCAGGGTGAGTTAGTGAGGCCAGGCATAACCAGATTTGCTACTAATTGGATAGCACTACAGAGCTTTGAGAGTAGGAAGACTGACCTTAGGAGTATGTTTGCATCAGAGGAGTGGTTTAACTGGGAGGGTTCTTCATCAGTGGGAGGAAGGAGAGCTCAGTTGACTATCCTTGATGAGAGTTTCTGGCACAATGTGAGGATAGTGGTGAAGATGCTTGAGCCTGTGGTGAATGTGTTGAGGATGGTAGATCAGCAAAGAAAACCTACTCTAGCACACATATTTGCTGCAGTAGATAGGATGAAGCAGCAAGTTGCTCAGGTCCACCCACGCGGCAACAAGAAAGACCTTCAAATCATCAACAGTAGATGGGAGTCTATGTTGCAGCATCCACTACATAAGGCTGGTGAGTTGTTAAGTCTAGTATTTAATTTAATTTTCATTATGTTATCACACTATTAAGCATTAACTATTCCCTTTTATGACATACTTTTTCTTACACAACATACTATTTAAATCCCAAGTACCATTACAAGGACAATCTTGGGATGAGGCAAGATTTGATGGATGCTGTCTAAACTGTAGTGGAGAAGTTCGAACCGGATACAGCTAAACAAGCAGTCATCCTTATGGAGGTGAGATAGTGAATCAGTGATTAGAATCATTTGATATTCACAATTCGTAGTTTTATACTAAGTCATTAACCTAGTAACTAGTTATTGTTTTTTCTCTTTATATATTAGATAAAGGCTTTTAGGGATGCCACTGGGAGCTTCGGTCGTGCTGTGGCCGTATCGGGACGGGAAACCGCCCTTGCAGGTAAGTTCATTCATTTATTTCATTATACATTTAATTATTATATTCTATCTCTAATTTAGTTATTTAAATATTAAAATGACTTGGAGTCTATGTTTGTTGCAGCTGAGTGGTGGTTGCAATTTGGACGTGATTCACACAACTTGAGTAGGATTGCAAGCACAGTGCTCTCCCAAACATGTTCTGCCACTGGTTGTGAGCGAAATTGGAGCACCTTCAGCCTCATTCACTCGAAGAGGCGCAACCGATTGGGTGTCAAGCGTCTAGAGGACCTTGTCTACCTACACTATAATATGAGACTAAGAGAGGATCATATTAGACAGGGGATGGATAGAGAGAGCACCAATATCGAGTTGGCCAACATATTTGAGATGGATGATGATGATAACCCAGTAGTTGACTGGATCAGGGATAGTGGAGACGGATTGCTGGATGAGGATGGAGGTCTTCCCAATAGTCAAATTGCAGAGGAGATGGGGGCTGATGTGGGGGACTTCATGGCCTAGGAGGGGAGGCCACATGCAGAGCCCGCCCGTCCCTTCGTGCCACACCCTAGTGCATCCACCCAGAGTGAAGATTTGATTTTCTGGTCCAACACTGAGGATGAGGTGACTCAGGCCTCCGGCGATGACGACGATGGTGGTGATGATGACGGTGATGATGATGATGGAGGGGATGAGGAGGGTGTGGGACCTCGTGATCAGGATTCAGCTGATCCTAGGGAGAGACCACCACCACCACCACCAGCAGTATGTGAGAGTCAAGGGGGGGGAGGACGACCACCGAGATTCACAGGAGAGAGTCAGTTCACCCACGCGACACAGGATTCAGTCCATACTGGAGCTGCATCTCGAGGCAAAAATGTTTCCTCTACATATTCGAGGAAGGGGAAGGGGAGACAGCATGGCTGGAGCACAGAGGACACGCCATCATATGGGTCCTACCGTCCATCCGATGCCGAGAGCTTGGTGGGATCTATGAGATCGATGAGCATTGATGATGCTAGAGACTCCACCTCTAGAGGATCCGGATGGCATAGGCCTGCAGAGTCCTCATATGATACTGCTGTGGAGAGTATTGGTTCTACCGAGTCGACTTATGGTTATGGTCCTTATGCTTATGGACCATATGGTGTCCCTCCTGGCTATCAGATTCAAGGTCAGGCCAATCAGCCACGACTGGAGCCTTATGGTTATGGAGCGGCCTATGGAGCTTATGGTGTCCCTCCCACTGTCGATTATCGGAGTCAGCCACAACGACCTTATCAGTATCCTTATCCTTCTCCTAGTCTTGAGAGCCAGGGGCAGGGTGGTCTTTTATTTGTTGAGCAGATCTTCCACACTATTCCACAACCACAAGGCCCACCACCACCAGTTCCTTTGGAGATTCACAACTTCCCACCGTTAGGGAATCTTATGCATGTGGATGAGGCCACAAACAGAGGTGCAGTTCTTGACTATGTCCAAAACTATATGGGGTGGGGGCAAACATCATGGGAGTTATATTGTCATTTGTATGGGGTGCAGACGGAAGAGGGAGACATTGAGGCTTGAATAGAATAGACTTGTAAGTTGTAAGTTGTAACTTGTAAGTACTAAGTAATAACAATACAGCTTCTTCTCTGGTTCATGTACTATATACTTGGAATGCTGGATGTTACATTTTCAGTAGTTTTTTAGTAAACTAGTAGTTATTATAGTGTTTATTATGCTTGAAATAGCTAGTATGCAAAAATCCAAATCAATTTGAGTGCATTTGAGGCTCGAAATTGAGTTTTCAAGAATCAGGAAAAAAATATCCAGTTTCGGTCGAAATGTTCATTTCGATCGAATTTTTTTACCTTGGTTTCGACCAATAAATGCCAAGTTATGGCCAATTTTGACCAATTTGAACCAACTCAAACTTACTGTTTTGAAAATTTTCCGTGGTTTCAACCAGCCCATACATGTCCAGTTTTACTCACAAAATCCCTGGTTTCAACATGTTCTACCCATCTCGGCCATAGCTCGCTTTTTGGCTGGTTGAAACCAGCCTCAGAATTGAGATTTTGATCCCTGGCTGGATCTGCATAAACTCTTCTCATCTTAAAAGTCCTCAAATTTGGTATTGATCATTTTTTTTTGGGTGGGCCGGGGGATTGGGGATGGATGTGCTTAGTGGCCTTAACCATTCCTTAGCAGTACGCTGGCATTGTAAAAACTCTAGGAATGAAGTCTTCAACTCTGAGAGCTTCATCCTCGAAGAACATGGCAGTATGACAATTTGGTATGCTCATGTTCAAAATCAGCAGCCATGCTCTTGCAGTCTTCTTTAATCACAAATTTTGTTAGACCGCCATGATCATGCCTTTGTGAACTATAGTACCATATACAGCCTTGTTCTCCTCCTCTTTGAAGATTTGAGGTACACAATCTTTTTCTTCAAGAACAATATCTTGAATTCTGGTGGCTTGTAGTGGAGTGCTCTCAAGTCCTTTTTTATCTTGCACAATTTCTCCCTTGCTTGCTTTGATCTTTTCCTTCTCAACAACCCATTCTACCAGTAAAATCTCTGTTGTCACAATTTCAGATATTAACTTTCCTTCTCCAAGTAGAATAGTACCAGAAACTAGGTCAAGGTCATGATGAGCATCAAATAGAGAAGGTGCTCCCTCCAGGCAGCACTCCGGTAGTTACTTCAAACTTCTTGGGCAGTAGCTCTTTGTCTTCAATTGTTTTATGCTTGCTTAAGCAGGCCCCAAGGTTTTGTCATCTACCCCTAGAATTTCCTTTATTGGAACTTCAAGCAGCAGCTCTTCCTTGGGCTGTATGAGCTTAGCCTCCAATGGAGGAACCGCTTCTCTTGTGTCTAGGGGAAAAGTCAAAACTGATTCTATGTTGTTACTTGGAACTCATCCCCAGAAGCTAATAGCATTTTCACTATACCTGGGAAAATTAGCATCTTCTCCGCTGACCCTTCTGCATTCCAGTTGGTTCAAATAGCTTGCTTTTTCTTAATCATAGCTGGCAATTTTAGGGCTGGAGTACAATTTTCTGTCCCTAGTGCACAAATTGGCTCATTTGTTCTCCTTGATATACTGACATCATTGTCATATAACAAGGGTCTTCCCAAAAGTACATCAGAGCCTCATAGTTTCAGGGGGACCAAGCATAATCCCATTACCTTCATTTTATTACTATTCAAGGAGAGGCTTTACAGGGGTCGCAATGTTTGTCAGTTGTTAAGTCTAATCTCTTAACAAACGCCTCTAAAACAAAATTCGCACTGCTACCACTATCAACAATTACCCATGTGTTGTGATCATTGGTTCTCATCATGGTGCAGAAGATGCACTCTCTCCTCCAATCTTCACCATGTGTTTCAGCAACTATGCCATTGATGACAACATGGGCAACATGGAAGTCTTCCTCAGAATCATATTTGTAGTGTTCTTCATCTCAACCTTCCTCTGTGGTTAGGTTCAGCATAGAATCATCATCAGTTGACTCATCCAGCAGCTCTAGGATAAATTCTTTGTCTTCATTCTCATCTTCCATAGTGGTTGGTTTTTCCATGCTCCGATACTACTTGATGCAGACCCAATTGAATGGGCACCACTGACTTCCAAGATCATTAAGAGAACCAACTCATATAGGACCAAGAAAAGGTTTCTTGAAAATTTGGTTAGGGATATGGAGGTTCTTTGTAATATGGCTGAAGGATCATGCATTCTTAAATGATATTTGAGATAATGAAGAATACTTAACCCATCCCATGGGAGATATGGGGTACAGTTCTTAAGATGGGAAACTGGAGTCTATGGGTGTCAGAATGGGTTGAAACTTGGCGACAATGTAGGCTATAACATAGGGATATGATCCCCCAAGTTTTTGGTTGGTTTGTATGGTTAAATTAGAAGACACTAGGGATCTTGTTTTAGGGTTCAGGGGGTACGAAAACTCAAGAAATATTTATATCTTGAAATCAAATGGGCCAGAACGGGGTTAGCTTAGGATATAAAGTCAACAGGGTTAGCAGAATGTACCTAAAGCATGGGACAGATTTAATAGTTAGATTGGCATAGATCTAACCTTCAATTTTGGTTGTCTTGGGAACTCTTAAAATTTATATTTTAAAAAAAAAAAAAAATTTGGAGTGTAGGCTGCAAGATACCTCAATGGAGCCTAATGTTGCTTGGATTCACCTGAAGATGGAGATAGAAGGTGTCCTATACAACCACTGTCAAAAGTTTAAGCTTGATTTCACTTAGAACCTTCCCAGGGTTTGGATCTTCAAACTAATTGACAGAACCAAGGTAAACACACATAAAGTGCCTGAAGGGAAGCTTAACTTCCTTCATTCAAATCTCATCTATCACCATCGAGAGGAGTCTATTTATACATAATAATTATGTTGGCGTCCTAAACTGATTTTGACTCCAAGTTGGACCATTCTTCAATTAGAAACTAGAAAGCCTAGATTTTTTTATACTCTTAAAACTGAAATTAAATATAAGAAGACACTAATCTACCTTTTTAAGTTAGGCAGAATTTATATTTATATATTCATTGAAATTTTGGTTTTCTGAAAAAAACCAAGACGGAACTTGATGGGAAACCGTAAAGTCTTGTGTTTCAATTGGTCAACTCATTTCGAGTGTTTCGACCATCTTGGTCCATCCCATGTCTTATATTCTCATGTTTCAACCGAGATTCACTAATTTGAAAGATCTCATGACCCTCTCGAGCATCCAAACTGGTTTCTTGAATTCAAGCTTCTATTTTTCAATCAAAATCTCCATAGCAAATTCCCTGGTCTCGGCACATCATTTCAGCTATATCTTGGTCTTGAGGCTAGCTGAAACTAGCCTTGAAATCAAAATTTTAAACCTTGACCGGAAGAAATGTAAAGACCTTCCAAAAGCATGCTGCCCTCATATATGGGGTTTCTGTCATGGCCAAGAACAATATACTTCTTTGGGGTTCCATTTGAATTCTCTCCAATGTCTACTAATACAAGAGAGATGCCAAAAGTAAAAAGAAAGAAAGGGGGGGGGGGGGGAAATAACTAACTGTACAGTGTCCATTCAAGTAAAAGGTCAACAGGAAGATAAAAACCAACATCATAAAACAACAGAACCAATTAAGATTATAATTGCTCACCATAGCAAGCCAGAGCTCCTCCAAGTAAAAGCATTGTTATGGAAAAGGCATCTATGTATACCTGCACGAAAGTTACTGGAAAAAAATAAACAAGCTAACAAGGTCTAAACTAAAATGCCAAAACCAGGTATACCACAGCTAAAAAAATAGAGAGAAACAGAATCTAAACGTTATAATTAAGCTGAAATAGTTACACCATTTTAAATGGCTAATACACATTTTAATATTATAATTTAGGAGGGACTATACTGATTTCAAGAATCAAACAGAGTTTGCTCAACCACTTCTGAGTCCTCTATGGTAGTTCTCAAACTTTCTGTTTCTTTAGCTAGTTGAAGTGTTCAAAGTTACTTAATATCATCTAAAGCATAAGACAAGGGATCCAAAGACAACAAATTTGGTGACATCATGAACAGATTAATATCTTCAATACTGATTGAGTTGTATAGACATCATTCACATTTTACATGAACTCTATACTGTTCAACATTTGGAATCTTGGGAACTGAGTTTCCATTCCTCTTTTCCACTTTAATTCAACACATTTAACCTCCTATTTCCAGAAGAAAGAAGAGGAGTGAGGGGGGTAATAATCAAAGAAAAAATTAATATCCCAGCGCCTCCACCACAACAAAAGCAAACTCAGCCTTATACCAACTTAATGTGGTCGGCTACATGGGCAGGATCTTTTTAGATCTACAGAAACAATATGTTTTGAACTTTTGATACTTAGGTGCAGTTGACGACATCTGCCCAGAGAAGGAGTTAATTTAACTTCTACAGTGTTTTGAGATTTGTTTATCTCTTCCACTTGTCAACTTGGTAGATGGTAGAGTTTTAGGGTGGTTCCACGTGGAATGCAGGATCCTTCTGGTTTAAAAACTGGATTATTTGCCTCAACTAACAACTGGCTCCATCAGTCTACCCATTTCTGGCAAATGGTTTGAGCCAACAGGGACCCGTCAGACCTCACGTACATACATCTGCCTATCTGGGTTGTCATATTGCAAACTGTTCCTTATATACAGACTGTAGGTCCTATTCTAAACAACTCTTGCTAAAATGTTTTCACATGATTCAATAAGTCTAATCGACGAGACTAAAGGATCTTTTGTAAGGATATTTGGCAAGAAAATTTAATGACCAGGAATTAAATCATTACCCGAGCCACAAGAGACGAATCAATGCGATTTTTCCCCCTGCCAATCCAAATTAGCACTGCAAATGCCATCATAAAGAAAAACACTAACGCCATCACCTGGGGAAAGAGGAATTAAAATGGTCTGAGTTTGTGCAATCAATATTAGCTTACTTGTTCTGGAATATGTGTCCAATATGATCACTAAAAAAGAATTATCAGAAAATACTATGAATGAGAAATAGAGACCAGTGCTAGTTCAATTTGATGCTTCCGTACCATAATCACAAATCTTTGTCGGCTTCCAACATGAATGGCTTGAAAACAGCAGCATTTTCTGAGACTAACCCTGTTAGATGAACCTGACTTAGCCTGTGTCTTTTCCAGTAAGCCTTCTCGGAAATTACTGTCTTCATCCTCCTCCTCTTCGTCATTTGCCTGATGGCAAAGGTCAACCCTGTAGAATCATTGCCCAAAGAAGCATACAAAATAACTTATAAATGAAATCATGTCACTTAGCATTGAAAGATTCTATCATAGAACTCTATAAATAGATATTCACATAAACCTGATCATGGTAATATCTGAATCAAATCAACATCCATCAAAATCCCTTCTTTTGTATGGCTCAGATATTGATTCATGCATAGAAATCATTTGGAGAAATCCAAACAAAATGTCATTGTTAATCAATATAATCTAGTTTGGTTGACAGTAGAGGGAGTCCATATACATACAAGCATGTTGTGACAAGAAGCAACAAAAATAAAACACACAAAAAAGAAAAGAAAGAAGAGGAGATGGAGAGACTCCTAAGAAGAACCCTGCAGACTTAGTGGTCTCCCCCTCATGATGGACCTTTTATAATGAAGGGGCTACAGCTTAATGGAGGTAGAAACTAGTAGAGAAAACGCGATATTGTTATAATGGCTCAATTGATCAATGTGATCTCAAGCCCTCTATTTATAATAAAGTGAAAACAACACTATTACATAAATACCCTTACTTGAGTAACAAGAAATAGAAATTTACATGAACACAAACTCTAATTTAACTCCTAGTAGAATCCAACACTCCCCCTCAAGTTGAGGCATAGATATTAGTTATGCCCAATTTGCCCACAATAGGAAGGAAATCTTTTTCTTCAAACCCTTAGTGAAAACATCTGCCACTTGGTCTCCAGACCTCACAAAAGGCATGCAGATAAGCCCTTGTTCTTGCTTTCCTTTGACAAAAAACTTGTCAATTTCAATGTGCTTAGTTCGATCATGTTGCACCGGATTATTAGCAATACTAATAGCAGCCTTTTTGTCACAGTATAACATCATAGGGTTTGGAACTTGGACTCCAATATATTGCAGCAAGCCTTTCAACCATAGTAGCTCACAAACTCCATGAACCATAGCTCTATATTTAGCTTCGGAATTAGATAAAGCTACCACATTATGTTTCTTACTTCTCCAAGTAACTAGATTACCTCCAACAAAGGTACAGTAACCTGAAATTGACTTCCTGTCCGGAGATCCAGCCCAGTCTGCATTGGTGTATGCTTCTACTCTTAAGTTATCAGTGGGTGACAAAAGTTTTCCTTTTCCAGGAGTTCCCTTCAAATATTGTAGTATTCTTGTAACAGCCTTCATATGAGCTAAATATGGACCATGCATGAATTGGCTCACTATCCCCACAGCATAAGCAATGTCTGGCCTGGTGTGGGACAAGTAAATAAGCTTCCCTACTAGCCTTTGGTATCTTCATTTATCCACTAGTTCTCCCTCTCTTTTTTTAAGCTTAGCTCCAGCTTCAATAAGGGGTATCAACTGCTTTATACCCCAACATTCCCACTTCTGATAATAAATCTAGGACATACTTTCTTTGGGAGGAATATACCCTTCTTTGATCAAGCTACCTCAATCCCTAAAAAGTAATGTAACTTCCCTAGATCTTTAATCTCAAACTCTCTGCCAGGAAAGTCCTTCAACCTTTGAATTTCTTCACCATCATTCCCTGTGATGACAATATCGTCTACATAAACAATGAGAAGTGTGATGTTAGTACCTGACTTCTTAACAAATAGTGTATGATCAGCATTGCTTTGCTTGTACCCAATAGAAGTCATTGCCTTTAGGAGGCGTCCAATGCGTCCAAACTAGCATCTAGGAGACTATTTTAATCCATAAATTGACCTCTTCAACTGATAAATTTTCCCTGCAATATTGTCATCGGAGAAACCATGTGGGATTTCCATATAGACTTCTTCTACTAACTCCCTATGTAAGAAAGCATTATTTACGTCTAGCTGGTGCAAGTTCCAGTCTTTGTTCACAGCTACAAACAACAGAACTCTGACAGTGTTTAGTTTTGAAACAGGGACAAAAGTCTCTTGATAATCAATCCCATAGGTCTGGGTAAACCCCTTTGCAACTAGTCTAGCCTTCAACTTGTTGACTGATCCATCCATATTTTGTTTAATTATAAACACCCATTTGTAGCCCACTGGTTTTTTTCCTAGAGGTTACTCTTCTTGAACTCTTAAGTTGTGTTGGTGTGTGATAGGAAGATCTAGAGTTGGAAAGAACACCTCTCCTCTAGGACTCTCCCCTGGAGAGGTGTATAGTAAGGGCAAGACTCATGAAAAATTACATCCATGGATACAATGGTTTTCTTAGAAGGAGGATGATAACATTTGTACTTTTCTGAGTAGCAGAATACCCCAAAAAAATGCAACGTAGGCCGCAGAGAACCAACTTACTCTGGTGGGCTGTAATTCTGGCATAACACACACATCCAAAAAACTTTGGAGGAATAATAAAAAAAGAGGCTCCCTGGAAAATCTCATTAGGACATTTAAAACCAAGTATCCTACTAGGCATCCTATTCATAAGGTAAGAAGCAGTGAGTATAGCATCACTCCAATATTGGTCAGGTACATTCATAGCAATCATAATTGAACAGGCTATCTCTAAAAGATGCCGATTCTTCCTTTCGACAACCCCATTCTAGGCAACCGTATCAACACAACTGGTCTGGTGTATTATGCTAGAGTCAGAGAGATATCTCTCAAACTCACCATCAATATACTATGTGCCATTGTCACTACGAAGGATCTTCACAGTGGCATTGAACTGAGTTTTAATCATATTATGAAAGTCACAAAACATTGAAAAACCTCATTTTTTTTTGTTTTAAAAAATAAATCCATGTAGAACGAGAGTGGCAATCAGTAAAAGTAACAAAGTATCCATGGCCAGTAATAGACATATGTTGGCAAGGGCCCCACACATCAGTATGAATTAGCACAAAAGGAATAGATTTTCTATTATGAAGAGAAGGTAAATAAGTAGAACGAGTTTGCTTCGCAAAAATGCAGGCTTCACAAAAAAAAATTATCCTCGTTACAAGAAGAAACCAAATCAGGATATACTTTCTTATGAGTTCTAGAAGGGGTTAACCTAGCCTACGGTGCTACTGATGAAAGTCTGATATTACCGAATGGACCTAATTAGAAGATCTAGTTAGAGTAAAAGTAGATCCTCCAATCGGCTCAAGCAAATAAAGTCCTTTGTCTAGTTTACCACGTCCAATCTCCTTCCCCGTGACCAAATCCTAGAAAACACAGTAAGGTGGGAAAAAAGTCACTTTACAATATAAGTTATGTGTAAGACTACTGATAGAGAGCAAATTAGTAGAGAAAGAGGGAACATGCAAAACGTTAAACAAAGAAAGTGATGGAGAATGCTAAATGGTCCCTTTTCCAGCAATGGAAAAATAGGAGCCATCAGCGATTCGAATTTTATCCTTTTCAAAAGTTGGAGAATATTATAAGAAAAAAGAGGATAAACCTGTCATATAATCTATGGCTTCGGTATCAATGATCCAAGGAGTAGAAACTGAAGAAACTTGGAAGCCTGTAAAAGTTTTACCTGAAGTAGCAAAGTAGGACTTGGTATGGGTAGTCAAGGAAGCAGTGGTACAGGCTGTACCGGCAGTAGAAGGATGCAGCATACGTCGCAGAGTAGCTAACTCCTCTTGGGAAAAACCAATGTCTGTAGAGAGTGTTGTGGAAACTGTCTCAGAAATATGGGCTTTCGGTTTTCCTCTTTTTTGCTCAAAATCAGCAGGCTTCCCATGGAGTTTCCAACAATTTGCCTTGGTATGATATGGTTTATGACAGTGCTCACACTTGAACATCTCCTTAACTGAATCAGATTTAGTGCTAATAGACTTTAAGGCTAATTTCTCCACAATAGGAGCATGAAGCATGGTTAATCGATGGCTTTCCTCCAACTGAACAAGGGCATAAGATTGTTTTAGTGTAGGAAAGGGAGAACAACTTAATACTTGTACTCTGATCTGATTATATTCCACATTCAAACCTGTCAAGAAGTCATATACCCGAATCTTATCAACGTGCTTCCTATAAGTAGGCACACCATCTAGATTAGTGGGGTGATAATCCCCATAATGATCCAACTCTTGCTAAAGAGATCGCAACTCGGCATAATATTGGGCCACAGTCAGTTCCTTTTGGGTAGTCTCAAAAAGCTTTTTTCGTAGCTTATAAACCTGTGCATCATTCCCCAACTGCCCATATGTTTCAATAGTAGCCTTCCAAATTTGGGCTGCAGTATCAAGTAATAGGTATCCACGGGCAATATTTGAAGTCATGGAATTCAAAAGAAATGACATAATACGAGAGTCATTCAATATCCATTTATCCTGTGAAACGCTTGTGGTATTAGGTTTAATAATGGTGCCCGTAATGTGTCCAACAAGTCCTCTTCTGGCAATAGTCCGGTAAGCAGATTGAAACCAAATCAAATAATTTGTTCCATCAAATCTTACCAAAAGAGGATGAAGAGTGGGGTAATGTTCGGAGCCAGTGGGAGCAAGAGTACCATCAATAGTTGTCAAGTTGACAAAAATACTTGCACTTCTTCAGTCTTTATCCTTTTGAAGTAACAGAAATGTCGCAGAATGCAATAGCCGAACAACTCAAACAATTCTAAGGAATGATATTAAAAAAAAAAATACATACCTCCTATTTTGGGCTAAAAACTATGAAAAAATTACAAATAAACTCTAAAATATGAACCCCTGAAACATTAATCTATATATATATATATATATATATATATATATTATATATATATATATATATATATATATATATATATGTTTATATATATATATATATATATATATATATATATATATATATATATATATATATATATATATATATATATATATATATATATATATATATATGTATGTATGTATGTATGTATGTGTGAAAGAGAGAAGGCGTTGGAAGCAGAGTCGATGGTCGATGGCCATCTTGGAAGTCGCAGGTTTAGCCGTGATGGGGAAGTTGCAGGTTTTTTCAAGGAGGCGATGGCAATCCTTGGTTGAAGAAGAAGATGGAACTAGAAAATCTCAGTACGTGTCTCTCAAATCACCGAAAGCTATGCTCGTTGTAACTCGCGAACTCAACAACGAACGAATTGAACTCGCACGGCTTTGTTTCCTGCTTCTCGGTGATGAAACAGCGTACAGTAGAGACAACCCTAGGCGATGGCATCTGGAGAGACGTCTCGACAATGGAGGTATGTCTTGCTCAGCGAGATTTTTTTCTTCTCTTTCCTTCCCTAATCGAACTTAGGCTCTGATGCCATGTAGAGAAAACACGATATTGGGATGATGGCTCAATTGATCAATGTGATCTCAAGCCCTCTTTTTATAATAAAGTGGAAACAACACTATTACATAAATACCCTTACTTGAGTAACAAGAAATAGAAATTTACATGAACACAAACTCTAATTTAACTCCTAGTAGAATCCAACAAAACTCTTTAATTTCAAATAAATGAGAGAGGAAAGTAAATAAAATATGATCTTACCAAAATAACTAGCCTATTGGAAGATTCCCTATGAACACGTGTACCCCGATGGTTCATATGGGTCATGTGCTCCTAGCAACACGGAGTATCAGACTCTTAGTCCTAGGATTATTAACAAACGTAAAACAGTGAAACAAAAGCACCTTCCACTCCCCCTAAATTTCAGCTCAAACAAGGAAGGACTTCTGATCCTTCCAATCATGGAAACATCATTAACTAGAAACCTGCTCTAACAGCAAGAATCTATGTATTTCCAACAAGAAGCAAAATTAATGCACAAATCAGTAGATTTCAGGCCCTCAACCCATATTTACAGTCCATCTCAATTGAGGTATACTGTAGAATTTGAATAGTTCCAACATCTTAACCAAGATTTACATTTAAATAAATAAATAAAAAAGAAGATAAGAAGTTTGCATAAAATCAATTAATCAGAAGCAAAGAGGAAGTGACCTTGTCTCTGCATCAATTTCTATCAAACTATCAAAGGGCCAGAAAATCCATATCAGCTGCAAGGGACTACAATATTCCTGTCACACTAACTTTGACCATGAGAAGGGTGAATCAGGATGGACAAGAAAAAATTCTTAATCTTCTCAGAGATTCAATGCCTGTTTCCAAAGCATTGCAAACAAACTAGCAGGCATACAAAAAGTTTACATGTCCAATTATGGTCTCCCACATCACAACCAAAGTATGGCCAAGCCTGCCAGGTGTGTACATTGAAAACCCCCCAAAAAAAAAAAAAAAAAAAAAGGGGGCCCGTTTTGCCCCCAACGGGCCCGGCGCCCCCCCCCCCCCCCCAAAAAAAACCCCCCCCCCCCCCCGCGCGCGCGCGCCCGGGGGGGGCCCCCCCCCCCCCCCCCCCCCCCCCCCCCAACACCCCCCCCCCCGGGCCGGCCGCGGGGGGCCGGGGGGGGGGGGGGGCCTAGAAACTAGGACCTACAAAGTGCTACTAGACTCTTAGAATTAACGCCTATTCTTGCGATAGTGGATTTTGGCACTTGTATCTGATTTATCATGATTGCTTGTATAACACATATCTTCCGGTGCCACTACAGATCTGGGACAAGGGGTGGGTCTTGGCACCATAATACTAAATTGAATGCAAGACTATTAGAAACTTAAAGAAAAATAGAACTATCCTAATCAATATCAGATTTCTAACAAGGAATTCAACAATTAACAATGTAAGGGAGTCTTAAGAAGTTTTTGTTTTAAACAAATAATTGAGAGTATTTTAGGAGAGATAATGTTACCTGCTGATCTTGGCTGCAAACGGGGTTGGCATCTAGGACATATATAGAGAATATTTTGAGAGTGGGAATCCTGGGGAGAATAATATTCAAGTAATGGCGTATCCTAGAGAGAGTAGGTGATAGAGAGGGGGGGAACAAGAGGGGAGGAGACTCGACAACTAGACTAAAAAGGGAAGAGAGCCGTGGGTTTGGGGAGGAGAGATGTCAGAACTAGGTCTTTTTTTTTTTGAGAAAAGAGCAGATCTTTGTAGAGGAGAGCAGGAGAAGTTTTCTGTGGGATAAAGGTGAGGAGGAGAGACTTACCGAGAGAGAGACCAGCACCCCGGGGGGGGGGAGAGAGGGGGGGAGCACCGTGAGCTTTTTCTAATTCTTTTCTTTCATTCAAATTGCCAAACGATTTGATACATGGTTTAATAAATTGATTCCTCACAACCCTCATGTTTAATTCCCAAATAACCCCAACTTAAGTTGTATATATACCCAAACTCAAAATAATTCAAAATTGGGCCCAAACAGACTCTAGGCCCAGCCCATAAAGACTCAAACATGAAATCAAAATATTTAAATAGTAAACTACTACCCAACCCACTAAGACTTAGAAAATAACATGACAACGCCTGAGCGTGTTTCTCATCGTCCATCCACATGATGCTGTCGTGGGATGATCTCTCGCGGGTCGCCGTCTCCTGTTCACTAATGTCTTCATCAACTCTCCCCGACTTTGAAGAATTCACCTCCGGTGAATAAGGCTCGGTGTACTCTAGCATGTCCGGGTCGTCGTTGTAGCTCTTCCATCGTGATCCAAGTGTTGTCGATCTCGGATGCCCCCGCCATTTAACGAGGATTCTTTGTAACCTCCCTCTTTTGTAGTTGTAACTCTCTCATCAAGATCTCTTCAACTGCCTCAACTCTATTGTGAAATTTAGGCATAGGTGGTACTAGTAGTAGGGAGTGAGAGGTCATCCGGGGTCATCACAAGGAAGGGTGTTAGGTCATCTGGATAGAGATGCGTGTAGGAGTGCCTGAAGGGGACAGGTCCTCCACATTGAATATTGCTGATTCCCATGTTAGTTGGTAGATTAAGAACATAGGCATTAGCTCCTATTTTCTTCGGAATCTCAAATGGTCCCGCACTACGAGCATGTAGCTTGCTCGCTTTACCTTTAGTGAAACGCTGCGGTCTGATCCTAACCATCACCATATCTCCTTCTTGAACTCTTGCTGTCGATGCACATCAGCTTTGGACTTATATTGATCATTACTCGTGCTATTCGCTGTCTTATACTTGCATGTATCGATATGTGTCGCAAGACTCGGCTGATGGGGAAGTCCTGAGCTGACACAACTGGAATAAGGTCTATAGGAGCCTTGGGCTGGTATCCCGGACAAACCTCAAAGGTGACGACCGTGGTTCGGTTCTTGAGCTATTATAGGCAAACTCGGCCCGGGTAAGGACCCGATCCCAACCGGTAAGGTACTCTCCTATTAGGCAACGCAACAAGTTCCCTAGACTTCTATTAACAACCTCGGTCCCCATCGGTTTGGGGGTGTGCGAGAACGGAGTTTGGTTCCCATCATCCTCCATGAGTCCGCAAGTGACTAGTGAACTTAACATCCCTATCGGATACTATGGTATTAGGTAACCCATGGTACTTGACAACCTCATGGAAGAAGGTTTAGCCACAATTGATGCATCGCTTGTCTTAGAACAAGGAATGAAATGAGCCATCTTTGAGAAACGGTCTACTACTACAAATACGGAATCATGACCTCTCAAAGTCCTAGGAAGGCCAAGCACAAAATCCATACTAAGGTCCCGCCACGGAGCATGTGGTCGCGGGGGTATACAACCCCGTGTTCTTTTTTGTTGCTTAGCGGTCGACATGTCTTCATTGACTCACTACCCTAGCAACATCTCTTTTGAGTCCCGGCCGTCGGTCCTCTACTAGGCTAATTGTCTTATCTCGACCAAAGTGACCAGCAACTCCCCGATGCAATTCCCGGATCGAAATCTCAAGTGAGGTCTGGGAATGCATAGTTTGGTTCCTTTAAAAGGAAACCATCTCTCGGGTATCTAGCGGCCATGGAGGGTCTCCACCGAGGGAAGTGAATACCTCACTAAAATCGGGCAGTGGGGTATTGGCCCTTGATTCGCTCAAATCCTATAACCTCAACACTCATTGTTTGAAGTAACACATTGGCCCGACTTGTAGCATTGTTGTGGTGGAGGTATATATTAACTCGGCTTAATGCATCGCAGCAGTATTTTCAACACCGGGTCGATGTTTGAGTACAAGGTGTACTCTTGTAGAAATTCAACCCACTTGGCATGCCTCTCGTTTAGCTTCTTTTGGGCACTCAAGTATTTTAGGGCCTGGTGATCGAATATAACACAAATTCTTGCGGTAAGATAATGGGCCATGCGCAAGGCTTGGACAACCGCATGGAACTCTTTGTCATAAGTGGAATAGCGTTGCTTGGCTTCGTTAGCTTCTCACTAAAGTATGCAACAGGATGTCCTTCTTGACTAAGGACACCACCTATCCCAATGCCGATGCATCACAATTAACCTCAAGACTTTGAAGTCCGGGGCGCGCTGGGCCTCTCATCAACTTCTTAATCTCTTTAAGCCTTCTCAGACTTTTAGTCCATTGAAACTCCTTCTTTTCATGCAATCTGTGATAGAGACATAATGGTACTAAACCGGTAGATAAACCTCCTATAGTGGCTGCCTGGAGCTTCGCACCTCATGGATGTTAGTCGGTTCTGCCACTCAACAATGGCTCTCACTTTCTCGGATCAGCAGATACTCCCCGGGCTGACACAATAAATCCTAAGAAATAACTTGATCACTCTGAATGTGCACTTCGAGATTGGCGTCAACTTTTCTCGTTGAAGCACTTGGAAAACTTGCGCAGTGATCTTGGGAAGCGGGGTTTTACTATGTGAGGATGTCATCAAAGTAAACCACTAAAAATTTGCCATTGAATGGTTGTAGCACTTGATTCATTATTCTCATAAACGTGCTAGGTGCGTTAGTTAAGCCAAAAGGCATAACTAACCATTCAAAGAGGCCATCCTTTGTCTTAAAGGCCGTCTTCCATTCATCCCCGGGTTTAACTCTAATCTGGTGGTACCCGCTCTTAAGATCAATCTTGGAAAAGATTAATGAACCAGCCATCATATCTAGCATGTCATCAAGCCTAGGTATGGGAAACCTATACTTAATGGTGATCTTATTAATGGCTCGGCTATCTACACACATACGCCAAGTACCATCCTTCTTTGGTGTGAGTAGGGCAGTCTTGCACAAGGGCTAAGACTCTCTCTAATGAATCCCTTTGAAGCAATTCATCTACTTGCCGCTTCAACTCAGCGTGTTCTTTGGGATTCATGCGATAATGGGGCAAGTTTGGCAATGAGGACCCTGGGACTAAATCAATGACGTGCTGGACATCACGCATGGTGGTAATTCATCCGGTAGGTCCTCGGGAAACGATTGCCGAAACTCCTCTAATAAGGGTTGCACTTTTCTTGGAACATTAACAAATTTGTCCGATGTGTGATGTGTATCTGGATTACTTTGCAGGCAACTAGAGCATAAACAACTCCTGATTCTTTACACTCAACTTCAAATTCTTGCTGATTTAGTATGCCAAGTGTTTTAGAGCAAGTTTGTTTGATAGTACTGCCTTTATGCTCCACAACCTTAAACTCTTTTGGGGCACTAGGGGTCAATCGAATCTTTTCCCTTTATATTCAAAGATACGGATGTTAGATTTCCCGTAGGTAGTGACATCCCTATCATATAACCATGGTCTCCCTAGAATGATGTGAGCAACATCCATCTCTAGGACATCACACCACACTCTATCCTCATAACCAGCAAAATGTAAGGGAACTAAACACCTAAGGGTTACAGGGATAGTAGACTGATCAACCCAAGCAACCTTGTACGGTTTGGGGTGAGCCTCTGGTTTGAGCCCCATTCTGGAAATAGCACTTTGAGCAACTACATTCATGCAGCTTCCACTATCTATGGCGACTCGGCAGTTCTTACCTTGATGGCAAGTGTAGGTAATAAAAATATTAGTCCGCCGCCAATCATCAGTATCTTTGGGTTGTGATACCATACAACGCACAACTCCAAGCTTAGACCCATATACCATATCGAGATCCTCATCAGATATGTCCTCATCTGGTCTATGGTCTTCATACTCAGGCTCCTGATCATCATCCTGATCTAAATCCACAGGGTCTTGCCCTCCAACATAAAGGTTTCTATTGGGGCATTCCCTAGCAACATGTCCAAATCCTTGGCATTTGAAACACTGGAGCTGGCCAGCTTTCATGGGGGGAATTCCTAAAATGCCTTTACCCTTGTTATCAATTGGGTGCTGTGGGTTAACAAGGGGTCTTTGGAAATTGGTAGTGTTAGGGGTAGACCTTCGGAAACTAGATTCTCCGGGCTGAAAACTCTTCTTTGAGGAAAATCTTCATGGCGTCTCGTTCTAGAGCAATCCTAAAGGCTTGAGGGACATCTCGCACTAAGTGGGGTGCAAGTCGTGACCGGATATCTGAGTTAAGTCCAGTAATAAACCTAGAAAGTGTTTGCTCAACATCCTCACGAGTACGGCTTCTAATCTTAAGTTCATTGAATTTGGCCATATACTCGAGCATAGTTAATTTTCCTTGCTTTAGGGTGTTCATTTCATTCAACAAGTTCAGCCTATAGGTGATAGGTAAGAACTCCCTTTTAAGCCTTTCTGCATCTCACCCAGTGGTCACCGGCTCAAGTCCTGATTGTTCTCTTGGTACTCTAATTCTGTCCAAAAATCTTGGGCAGCCCCGGTAAGCTTAATCTTAGCAAACCTAAAGCGAACCTCTTCTGACATATTATAAAAATCAAAGTACCTGTCCATTTGTCTAATCCAATCTAGTAAGACTTTTGCATCTATTTGGCCATCATAAGATGGGGCCTCTACCTTGACTATCCTCCTAATATCGAACCCTCTATCATGGGTGTCAAGAGCATTTTCATGCTCATAGGTTGCATGATGCATAGGACCAAGATGTCCACGTGCTCCACGACCTCTACCTCTACCTCTTCCATTACCTTGGAAATTATCCCCGCTCTATCAAGATCCTCGAGGCGGTGGTCAAAGTTTTGGAGGTCCACTTGGTAGTTTTCATTCCTAGGTCCATTGGCTTGAGTATTATGTCCATGCTGCTCTTGCTGTCCCTCTATGGCTGTAAGTCGTGTTGCAAGGGTCCACATTCATTCTATGGCCTGAATGGTGGTGGCTTGGGCTGTCTGTGCTGCCCTTTGGTTATTTAACTCTTCTGAGTTGTTTGAATGGCCTTTAAGATCTCTCCATTTTGTTGGAGCAGCTGAGTCAATTGGTCAGGGGTCAATTGGGCACTTGATGAACCAGTCATATTGGAATATTCGTTTCCACTTCGGGTTACTACCATACACAATCTGACCTAAAGACACCTAAACTAAAACCAGCAATTCTAACAACTCGAAACCTAAAAGTCCAGCAGATCGCACTCTAAACTTGGCTCGATACCAGAATTGATGTAGGAGAAACCCTAGAAACTAGGGGACCTACAAAGTGGCTACTAGACTCTTAGAATTAACGCCTATTCTTGCGATAGTAAAGAAAGGAATTTTTGCAGCACTTGTAATCTGATTTATCATGCATGTAGCGTTAAAGTAGAGAAATAAACACGATAAGTCTTACCGTAGCACAACTAAACAAGAATCAATAGGAAACAAGGGGATGGGGATCTTGGCACCATAATACTAATTGAATGCAAGACTATTAAGAAACTTAAAGAAAAATAGAACTATCCTAATCAATATCAGATTTCTAACAAGGAATTCAACAATTAACAATGTAAAGGAGTCTTAAGAAGTTTTTGTTTTAAACAAATAATTGAGAAGTATTTTAGGAGAGATAATGTTACCTGCTGATCTTGGCTGCAAACAGGGGTTAGAAAGCATCTAGGAACATAAATAATAGAAAGAAAAATATTTTGAAGAGTGGGAATCCTAGGAAAGGAGAAAATAATATTCAAGTAATGGCGTATCCTAGGAAGAGAGTAGGTGATAAGAGAGAGGGAGAGAAAGAAAAGAAACAAAGAGAAGGGAAGGAGACTACGAGACAACTAGACTAACAAAGAAGGAAGGAAGGAAGACCGTGGGTTTGGGGAGAAGAGAAGATGTCCAGAAAGAACTAGGTCTTTTTTTTTTGAAAAAGGCGTCTTTGTAGAGGGAGCAGGAGAGTTTTCGTGGGAAATAAAGGTGGGAGGAGAGAACTTCCGGAGAGAGAGAGACCCCCCCGGGAGGGAGAGGGGGGGCCGTGCTTTTCTTCTTCTTTCTTCTTGCCAAAACGATTTGATACATGGTTTAAATAAAAAATTGATTCCTCACCCCTCTGTTTAATTCCCAAATCCCCAACTTAGTTGTATATTACCCAACTCAAAATAATTCAATTGGCCCAACGCTCGGCCCCCCTAAAGACTCCATGAAATCAATATTTAAATAGTAAACTACTACCCAACCCACTAAGACTTAGAAAATAACTGACAACGCCTGGCGTGTTTCTCTCGTCCATCCCGTCGCGTGGGTGATCTCTGGGGGGGGGGCGCCCGGGGGGGGGGAAGCCCTTTTTTTCCATAGTCCAAGAATATGCTCTTTGTCATTATTGTTCATTGTATGGTCATTCACCAAAAATTGCATTACATGAAACCAATGTGGCGCTCACAGAATATATGCTTTTACACTCAATCAAAACCACATACTACCATGTGAGCCAGGTTCTGTACAATGCACTATAGATATAAGCAATTTCATGGGAATTGAAGGTTGATAATATACTATTATTTTTAAGTAAAAAAGGGCAAAATATAGAACCCCATACAGGTTCTTAAATAAAATCCCAATAGCAATGCACTCATTAGCCTGGAGCCAAGGCTTGCTTGAGATGGCTGCTTCATGGTGAGGTCTATGATTTCATGCATGCTCTGCACAGTGGGAATGCTTGTGCTATCCTCCATACAAGATGGCATGCTATGTGGTTGCTCAAGCTTCCTACAAGACCTGGCTACCACACACAGTCTGACACATTAGCTACTTGATCCAATTGTTTACCTTCCTAACCTACTCTATACTTTCCACCTTTTGACACCTGCATGAAAACTATTAATGACTGAAAAGTTGACCACCGAGTTCTGATGACAACTGGATCTAACTATCCAACCTATGGAGACTGTGAGCCTTTGTGACAATAAGCTTGCTACCATGAGGACCATCACGGATGCCAAACAGTATTCTTGTTAATTTGTAAGAGCAACAAAATATGTTGATGGAAACCCGATTTTAGGGTCAGGGTTGCTTGTAGGGAATCCCTAGGATTTAGGGTTTTCCCAGGATAATCTTCTTTTGAACTAGCATGGATGGGAAGGATAATATTGTTAAATATAATTGGGTTCTAAATGAGTGGGGTTTGGGTAAGTCTTGGCTTGACAAAACTATATGGGATGATACGGAAAATTTTAGGGTTTTAACAAATGCCCATTGGATGATTTTGAAATATCCAGAATCACTATGGGACGTACAAACAGAAATGTGGTGTATCAGAGATTGCTAGGAAGCCTGCGGTTGGGTATGGGGAGGTTCAGGGATGATTTTGGGATGGCTTTAGGATGAGGGATTTGGGTAACAGAAACTGTAAGGATGTTAAGGAAATTTTAGAGTTTCAACAAATCAAAATAAAGAGGATTTGAGAATGGATCTTGGGCAATCTGCTTGGATCTTTCCCTTTCATTTTCTCTTTCTTTTCCTTCTCTCTTTGTTTTTTTCCTTCTTTTTTCTTTTTCTTTTCTTTTTCCGTTTTCAGACTTCCCGCAAATAAGAAAGAGGGAGGGCAGGGTTGCAATGAAACAAGAGAGGGAAAGAAGGGGGCAGCAGGGTAGGGGAGAAATGGGGAGGAGCTGGGCAGTGTCATAGGAGAAGGGGAGGGGTTTTAGGGTGTGGGAGCCTCATAGGGGGCTAGAGGGATCCTGCCAATGTTGCAGAAGCAAGGGAGAGGGGATTCTAGGTTGCGCAGATAAGGGAAGGGTAAGGAGGGCTATGTGATAGGTTTTGGAGGTGAGGGAGGGGGCTGGGGTTGCTGTGAATGAAGGAGAAAGGGTGGGGGTTTCGCAGGTACATACTTGAGTGCTGAATTAAAGGAGGAAGATTGCTGCACTTGCTGGAATCGCACGGCTGAACTGATGAAGATATAAGATCCCTGCCAGATTGGGTTGAGCAAAACCTCAGTACATAGGTGCCAATGCATCTGAAAACAAGTAGGCGTATTTGGCATACAATGGCTGATTGTATGTCTTTTCCTCTGTAGCATCAGCAAACAGGTTATCAATTCAGGGTTCTTATCCAAATTGTGACTCAAACTTGCTTGGAATTGGCCCCTAAGTTTGAAGAAGTTTTTGGTTCCTTATTAGTGGATAGCGCAACTCAACGGAAAGAAAATGGCTAACCTGTCCTAGTCTTCTTTCCAAAACCAAATAAAATAAATAAAAACAAGATATCTTGATGCCCTCCCCCAAGACAAGATAGGGGATTGAAACCAATTCGACTAAAGTTTCAACTGAAATTTAGTGAAGTTTCGATATAAATTTAGTGAAATTTCGAATTCCGGTCCTTGTCTTGAGATTTTGGTATCTTGAGGGGTTTCTTCTTTAAAAAAATAAAAAATAAAAAATACATACCATTTTGAAGGGGTTTTGACCATTTTGAGCAAAAACTTCCCAAGTCAAAGGTAATTGTTGACAAAAACATCGGCAAACACGTGCAACCAATCAATTGAAGCTCCCAACATCAAGATTGAAGTGTTTTATTCAGTTTGAGGTAGGTACCCCATTTTTCTCTGAACTCATTTTGGAAAATGTATGCTCCAAAGTTGTTTGATGATGATGAAATTAATATGCAACTGCCTATCTATAAACTCAAGGTATCGAATTTTTTTTTTTTTTGGGCAATATGCATTATTCTTCTTTTTTTTTTTTTTTTTTTTACTCTATTTTCTTACATAAAAAATGTAAACAAAATATATAATATATGTATTGCATGGAAACAAATATATGTCAACCACCAAAGGTTGATCTATGGCCTCACGGGTGTTCAAATATTTTTCACCCATATATGGATCAATGGGTACTAGTACATCACAGTTTCATGACCCATATTCGTAGATAGGTTTAGTATGTTGATGATGCAACATACATGTCTCAACATGATATTTTCAATTCTTCTCGAACATGGGATTCTTATGCATCACAAACAAAGCACACTGCACGTCAAGTCCAATGGACTTAAAGTGGGATTAAACAAGATCAACATAGTAGTTTCTATCAGCCTATACTCTGGAGGAATTTCTTCAGGGTTGTAATTCCTACGAATCAAAATTGTCAAGTGATAAGCATGCATTTACCATTATTTATTTGATTTAATTCCCCATACTTATTTAATTGAAGAGAGCTAATTTAGTATTTTTGTGTATTTTCAGGAATAAGATGATTTTGGATATTAGAGATAATATGGAGTAAAGTTGGCAAATATATTAGATATTGGTGGATTTTAAATCATGGCATTCAATCTTGCTGCCCAAGAAATCATGAAAAGTGAGATCTTAGTCAAATTGGAAACAGGTGGAGGTCTAAGGAACAAAATTGGTAATAAATCTGAAAATCGAGTAGACAGACCTACCTTCAGTATTTTGGGCATATCTCTCTCGTATGAACTTGGATTACGGTGATTCAAGATGCTATGGAACGATATTGAAAATATCTACAACTTTCTAGTTTTGAGTTTTTCCAAATTCCGAACGAATAAAGGTAAAATCGACGGGTAAAGAGAGGGCATTCATTGTGTGCGGGAGACATAAAAGAGAAGCCAGCCACAGAGAAGAAAGGAGGACGGCGAATGCGGCTCTCATCTCTCTCATTGGCTGAAGAAGAAGACCACATCTCTCTCTCTCCCCCCTATGTTTCATCTTTATTTTTCTTATGAACTTTGTGATAATGAGTAGCTAGTTCATTTTCTTTGGGATGTAGATGAACCATGTTTATTTCATTAATTTGATTGTTCTATATCTTCTAGTTGATTGTGTTTGAGTTTTGGCCAAAGATGTTCTATAGCTCAGCGAACTAAGCGTGCCAAGCTTCCGCGAAGGACGATAGTCTTGCGAAGATAGGGCATATCTAGGAAGACCATCCCTAATTTGCTTTGAAGTGTAAAGTTATATCGGTTAGAAAAAAGCATTGGGGATTCGAAATCCCAAAGATCTTCACATATTCATAGTTAACGTTTTTGCATTAATTAGTAGATTTAGTTTAAATTTAGTTTTGTTGAATTCAATCTTAGTGACTTAGCCTTTTAGTTCCCCACAGTTCGACCCCGTACTTTCTACATGCTAGATTAGTATAGGATTTTATTTTTGATTGGTTAGCGACACGATCATCAAGTAAACTCTTATTCTTCACAGTTTGCGCAAGAGTTACATTTGATAGTAGACTATTGATGATGTATGTGCATAAGTTTCAGTCATGTGTTATGCAAACTTTAATATAGGTTTAATGTTTTACAGATTTACTTTGTTGTCAATTGAATTGCGTATGAGTGCAAATCCGAAGGACCACTATGTTGTTTTCTAATCAAACTAACTGTAGAAACATGTTCATAGGCCTTAAAATAGGCTATCCCAGAAGAACCAGACCCAAAAAATGCATAAAACCCACCAAAACCCAGCAGATTTTGTACCAGGTTTTGGTGAAATTTCGGCAAAAATCTCAAGATCTCAGTGGTCTCAACCCCACCGAAACCGCAAGACAAAATGAGATTTGAATCCTTGGTGAAGATGAAGCCATCCTGAGAATGAACTAACCCATACCTTTAACTAAGTATGTTGAAACGAAAATGCTGGCTATGCAGCATGTACGAATTGTGCCCTGCTTCTCATACACATATGTTAGTAAAAGCTTTTATTCCAAAGTCAAAAACAGATGTGGTAGATGAACTATATTTATTAACTACAATTGCAGCCATCATAGCGCCTGTAAAACACATCGAAGTATTATAAATCAAAAGCTAACTAGCCTGACTTCCAAATCCATTGCAAGCTAATAAACCAGAAGCAACAGTTTGTAATACCCAAAGAAACAACAGGAAGACATTGACCAATACAAAAATAATGGTTTGGAAGGACAGAGAGAAGTACCAGAAAGATAAAAGCAGCAGAAATGCTGCTACGAAGAGAATGCTGGGACATGCTGCAAGGAAAGAACACTGCAATTAAATCCACCAAACCATTGAGTTCTCTTTCCATTAATGGACCTAAAAGTGAAACATAATGAAATGGCACATGGAGAAGATACCCATCAGCACAAACGCACAAGCATGTGACCAACAAAACCATCCCTTACAAGTAGCAACGAGTGTCGATACAAAGTATATGAAGAAACCTGCACAAAAACAAAATTAAGATACCAAGAGCATTAGCATTCAAGTTCAAGGTGCAAACAAAATAACTCATAGCTATTACCAAATGCAAAAGAAAATACACTCAAGTAACTATCAGAAAAGGAGGAGGGAGAAAAATACTCTGATATCACATATAACAGGAAATCAAGTAGTTATACATGTGGAAGCAAAAATTGTAAATATTTATGTTTACAAAAATTATCACACCTTTGCTGGGCTATTAAAATTTATTGATTAAGTGTGAACTTTCATTCACAGCATATTGACACAATTTGCACGCAACAAACAAGGTCTGAGAAGACCACAACTCCAATATAAATCAGATTTAAGTGGATTTGTTGGAAACTTGTTTTTTGCTCTATTCAATACAAAAGGCTTGTGAAAAAAATACAATCATTTGACTAGTGAAACTTTTCAGGGACGAACATTCCCATATGTTGTATTGCCATGATATATGATGCTTTTTCCTTTTATGAATATCATGCATTGGAAGATCTTTAACTTTATTCAGCATATATGTAGAATTATATTATCTCCACCAAAAGCAAAATTATATAATTCTTCATATGTTATTTGTGCCAAATAAATGGTTATATTAGAAAAGAACAGTAGAACAACTTGTTTTCCATGGCAACACAATGTGGATGATGATGGGATCTTACTCTTCATCCTATCCTAGCTAATTTATTCTACTTCGTTTTATTTTCTGTAATTTTCGTTAGATGCATACAATCACAGCACAGCCATGACTACCCATAAACCAGCCATTATGGCAGTTCCAAGGCCTTAACATAGGGTTAACTTTTACCCATTATTGTCAATATTTCTTTTTACTTTTTTTTTTTTTTTTTTTGGGGGGGGGGGGGGGGGAGGTTGGTTACAAGATTGCCAAATTCCATTCCATAAAACAGTGCTAGGAACAAAATATGACAAGCAAATCAACTTTCACACAGAAACACATTTTGGAATTGTCAGTTTCCAAGGGAAAAAAGATAGAGAAATTCATAATCCTATGACTGAACCTCAAAACTAATATCATCTTGAAGAAATATGAGGATTACAGAAAAATGCTCCAAATGTCCATCTTTCCTACCATCTTATCTTAGCACAAAAATTTCAAATAAAGAAAATGTAATATTACTCCATCAGAAACTCAATAGGATGTGAACCAGGGGACTGAGGATCTCAAAAGAATCAAACTTCATGCCAGCTAATTTGAAAGGTAGAGAGAGAGAGAGAAAAGAAAAACATAGACTAAATAGCTTACATGCCATCTCCATAGCTCAACACACAATATAACTTACCCAAGTTGGAAATGCCAATCATGAGATGGAATACCTGTAATAGAAATTAGTTGTGTCAAATACATAACACTAGGCTATAACAGGAAAAAGATTGTGCAATATCTAGATTAGGAAAATGTATAGTATAAATGAAAAGGCAGTTTCTACCCCCAATCCAACACCCCAAAGGGCCCAAACCAGAAAAAGCTAATAAAATAATGCAAAACAAAAACTGAAACATATCAACCTTTCAAAAAAAAATTGTCTGATAGAGAGAGAGAGAGAGACCATAATTCTAAAGGCAACTAAGTGACACCTAGGATTTGGTGTCACCTTGGTTTCCCTTAGACAGATGGTCATCTTGGCACTTTCACAACTATGAGAAAGACAACAGGTGGTTGAGGGAGTAAGAGGAGAAAGAAGAAGAAAGATTAACCTAGGGTAACAACAAGAGATAGAAAGCAAACCACACAATATGAATAAGTTTGTCATCAGTAAGCAGAACAGATGAACAAGGTCCCGGTAGTCATGGTTCAAGGTCTCACAAAATCTCAGCTGAGATTTCATTCTTTGAGACCTCAAGACGAGATATCATGAGAGTTGAGTCCATACTAGAAAAATGCAATATATGTCGACTCCAGATCTAGGATCTCGCAAGATCTCAGCTTAACCTAGTCTTTTTCAATACCCCATCTTGGTCGACATGAGTCAAGATATCTTGATCTCAACATGTCTCAACACTCCTTCCCCTGTTGTTAGTTTTGGTGTTTTGGCCAGATTTTTCACCAGAAAGTTGGTTGGATTCTACCCTACATCAACAAGCTGTTTAGCCCATCTACAACAAAGATCTACTAATTTTAAAGCCAATCTTAAAGCAAGGTGAGTGATCTTTCCGAACATCATCTGTCACAAAAACTATGTTCTACACTGACAGGAGATGGTGTTGGTGGAGTAGAAGTTGAAGGAGTTGCTTAGTCATCGATTTTACTCTTGTACTCTTGTGATGTAACTTACAAGTCACAAAAAGTATGTTCTAAACTGACGGGAGATGGTGTTCGTGGAGTAAAAGTTGAAGGAGTTGCTTTGTCATCGATTTTACTCTTGTACTCTTGTGATGTAACTTACAAGTACCCCAATGTTGTAATGTGAAGTCATGAACAACTAAACATGTTAGATGTATTCTTTGACTTTAAACCTTTTATGTATTCATTTATATCAAGTAATAGTTGTGTAAGTCATGTTTTATAAGTCTGCACATTCACTCCTTCAGTGTATCAGTTTCAAAGTTACAGTCGAGTTGGAACTCAAATATACACTTGTTTTGTCACAAAAGGCCACCAATATGTTTACAAGGCCTAAAATAGGCTAAATACCAACCTCTAGCCTCAAATTGAGCCATAATACCCATCTAGATGGCCCTAGAGTTGGGTCGGTTGACCAAGGATCTTTACCATATCGAGATCTCCGTTTTTGGAGGGACCAAGATCCCTGTCGAGACTGAGATCTCAAACTCTGCCAATAGATAATACCCAAATAATTCATAAAAGCTAATCTTGTTTTTTCCCCTGAAAAACAAAATCCTAACGACGAAGATGATAAATATACACAATATGGTACGTATGAAATATCCATAGAATGACTAAGAAAAGCATATTGGAAGCAGAACCTAAGGAACAAATTTAATTCATACAATACAATTATTACTCTGTTGCCTTTCACCATATACAGAACCTTAATTGATAAAGAAGGTGCATAGGTACCAAACACATTGAAAAGTAGCATATCCTCTGTTTTTTTTTTTTTTTTTTTTTTTTTTTTTTTTTTTGGGTGGGGGGGCTAAGAGACCATTTCTATTTAAGAGAAGGAACAAAAGAATACAATGAACAAAAAATTGGGCAAGTCCAGACATAAATAGAAAGCAAGGATAAACCTTATATGTTCACCACTTCACACATGTGATCAGGCATAGCAGTTCCTTTCTGTGCCAGGAGAACTGCTTGTTCAACAGGATGTGTTGAACTATTGATCCACAAATGAATAGGGAGTTTCTTTGTCCGGATAAAATGCTTATAGCCATTATAGTTCAGGGAATTCCTCTATAGCTCTGCAGAGTTTGTATCTTAAACTCTCGTAAATTTTTTTAATTGATTTTTTTATCATGTTTGTTAGGTCATTGTACTCATTATATCCTTAAACTTGTTGTTTCTCACCTCAAAAAAAAAATTATATGGTAATGAACAACAACAAGAACTACAAACCATACCTTGTCCCAACTTGATGGGTCAGCTACAAACAACCAAACAAAATTGGCAAGGGGAAAAAAGTTGTTTTTTGGGGGAAGGGGGGGGGGGGTTTGGTGATGCAGTATCACCATCATCAAGTCACAAATTGGGCTTCTTTCAGTAGGAATAGCCTAAGATTAAATCATATATATGCATTTGGCATTTGATTGCATGGGTTTACTTTACAATTGCCCAATTTCATGGGCCTAAAATCCAGGTAGAAAGTAGGTGAACTGGATTTGTTTCACTAGTTTAGTTAGATTCCACTTTTAAGTCTATATCCTTTACTGTTTCAATTTCCTAGTCAGTCTAGGTTACCTAATAGGAAAAGGATTCGGTTAGGCCTTTCCTTCTTAGTATAGGAGGCTATTTTTGAGCTAGTTTCTAAATTTGAGTCCTAGTTTGATGTTGAAACTATGTAAGCCAGTAAGATAGAAAAATACATGTAATTGCCCAGGTAAGCCATGAATTGATGAATTGAATTTTGAGTTTGTGAATTGTTGGTGGTGAGGTACAATGACATAGCTTTCCCCCCCCCCCCCGGTCTCTCTCTTATGCAATTCCCTTTCCATATTGTTGCTGAAAATTTTCTACAAGATCAAGGTCTAGTTCAAGCATTCCATCCATTGCACTTCAAATCAGCCATAAGATGAATCACCCCATCGCCAAGTTTCTTCTTCTAGCCTTCTAAATTCCTTTTTCTTTTTTTTTCCTTACTCCAAGAAAACCCAAATTTCAAATTAAACCTACACCAATCTAACCGATAGAACCGCCCCAAACTTTAGAGATCGACACTATATATCATTACCTACTTTCTCTTCATGTTGCATCCTTATATAGCCACTATAACCTACATTCTTGTTTATCCCAAGAAACTTAACCAAAATCTCAAAACGTAAAACCCCAACATTTTGAATTGAAATCCTCAAAGACTTGCCCCTAGTTGATCCTCCTCACTTCATCACTACATCAAGTGGTATCATTCTAAAATTCTCCATTTACAATGTCATTCTTTTAACTTACTAATTGTTGGGACTTGGGAGCATCTCAAAAAGAAGTCCAATGAAGAATTGTATGATATAAGATCAGACTTCAGGGACATTAGATCCAATTTACAAGTTCTTCAATCAAATATGTGAGACTGCAGCACAAATATTAAAGCGTTTTCGGATAAAGTGTGTGGCGTTCTCAAAGACTTTGAGGAAGAGACAGTGATGATAAAGGAGGAATAGCTTATGTCTCAAGTCCTTGAAGAGCAAGTTACTTGTGTTGAGGATCCTATGAATATATGTCGTTCACAATGACATTGGTTCAGAGATCAAGCACATAGAATTCGTGATTCCACCTGAAGTTTTTGAAAATAAAGCCTCCCCATGTGAAGGGGACATTCCAAGCACTTGCAACATGCCAAAGTATAGTTTCAGGCCGAAGCTGGATGTGCATTGTTCCAAACTCATCCTTAATTTACAAAACTCATGATCGAGTTTTTCACAGCAATGGGAGAGCTCATACGGTATCATCATCAATTGGGCTTCTTTCCTTAGGAATAGTCTAGGATTGGATCATATATGTATTTGGCATTTGATTCCATGAGTTCACTTTGTAACCACTAACCAGCCAACTTGATGGGCCTAAAATATGGGTAAAAAGTAGGAACACGGGATAATTTTATTAAATTATTTAGACATGTTTCAAGATTATCTCATTTATTATTTCAATTCCTACTCAGTTCAAGTTACCTAACAGGTTAAAGATTGGCTTAGGCCTACCCTTTTTAGTATAAGAGTCAACATTGGAGTTAGTTTCCAATTCTAAGTCCTACATTGAGTTTGAAACCATGTCAACCAATGTGGCTATAAATATAGATGTAATTGCTCAGCTAAGAAACGAAATGATGAATTTAATTTTGAGTTCGGTTTATTGTTGTGGTACAATGATATAGCATTCCAACCTCCCCCCCCCCTTCTTTTCTCTTCTCTCTTATCTCTTATGCAATTTCTTCTCCATCTTATTGCTAGAAATTTCTACAAGATCAAGGTCATCTTCAAGCATTCCATCTGTTGTTCTTCAAATCAAGCATTCCATCTATTGTTCTTCAAATCAGCAATAAGGTGAATAATCAAACCCAAGTTTCTTCTTCTAACCTTCTAAATTGCAAGAAAACCAAGAAACCCAAATTCCAAACTAGATATATGACAATCTGACTGTTAGAACCATCCCAATCATTAGGGATCATTACCAAATATTATATTAACTAAAATCTGACTAAGTTGCATCCACATCCAACCACCATAACCTACATTTTTGTGTACCCCAAGAAACTATCATAAAATCCTAAAACCTAGACCTTAACTTTTTGGATTGAGATCCCCGAAGACTGAACCCTAGTTGATCCTCTTCAATCTAGGGTTACATCAGGTCATAGTTGTCAAAGCGTCCGCCTAGGCGGCAAAGCTGTTTTTCAACCACTTAATTCATGCCCAATCTACAAATGAACTCCAAGGCCCAAAGTGACATAGAACCTATTTTTTTCTCCGGGGGCGCTGCCCCCCACCCCTGTCAGGGCGGCCTCCCCGGACCCCCGCCCGCTCATCAAGGAGCAGGACCCCCGTGTCCATCGGCAACAAAATGTGAAGCATAAGCCATACTCAACATCAAGAATCAATGAATCAGTAAATGCCTAGACAAACGCTTTGACAACATGGTTTGATGAGATGAACTTATGTTTGTGTTCTTTTTTTTCATAATTTTTCATAATTATGATTCTTGAATGGTTTTTTTTTTTATTGAATATTTGTTTAGCTTATTATAGAAAGTAGTTGTATTGAAAAGTAGTTATATTGGAAAAAAAATTGACCCAACCGCTTTGGTCGCCTTATTGCCGCCTAGGCGCCGCTTTATTGCATGTTTGCCTATTCATAGCCCCAAACGGTTTGGTCGCCTTACCGCTTTGTCAACTATGCAACAGGTGGAGGTTTTCTATTTCCCTTTTTCTTTTCTTTTCTTTTGTGTTGGGGGTGGGGGGTGGGGGGAGAGGATGAAAATGAGATAAGCAATGAAAAAAAATAATGGCAACTGAAATGTGAGAAAGTACAGCCATGGAATAAATTTTACTAGAAATTTCGAGCAAAATTCCTGCATTTTTTTTAAATTGAAACGAAATTCCATTCCATTTATTTCGTCGAATAGTTACAAATTTCATACCGTTACGAAACACGACATCCTAGGTTATAAAACCATTTCAAGCAGCACCTACGAAATATCACAGGTTCCGCCAATTTCAAGTGATACTGCCCCTTCCAGTTTCGACCCTAAACCTCAATTTTTCTCATTTCTCTTGCATTCTACCCCATTTCACCTCATTTTAGCAACTCCTTTGCATTCCTTCTCCAATCTTGCTCCTCCATTGCTGGGTTTTTGAAAGTCAAACAAGGTAAGTTAACAAAGTTATCCATTTTTTTTTTTTGTTTTGTTTATGCCTCAAATCAACTTAGATTGCTTTCAAATTAAAGTATGTCTAGTCTAAAGTATTAACCTATGAATTTGTGGTGTCAAAAATATTTTTTGTTCTTCCTAGTATCTATTTATTTTTCTGCTATTAAAATTTATTTTGTAAATTATATATATTGCGAAAAATGTATATGTATAATAGATATATGAGCTTCAAATTAATGTATGTGAGACACTATAATGTTGTCATAGTGTTGAATCAAATTTTTTGTTGTTAATTATTTATTTTTATTATTCGAAAGATATTTAAATAATTTTAAAAATATTTAAATATTAAAAAAAATAATTAATTTATGTTTTAAATTTAAAAATAGGAGAGTATTAGTGGAAGCATGTATGTAATTTTTTAAGCATGTTGTGGAGTATTTTAAGATAGTTTATATTTTATATATTTTTTAAATTATTTAGATATTAAAAATAATAATTAACTTGTTTTATATTTAAAATAGGAGATTATTATTAGAAGCATGTATGTAATTTTTTAAGCATATTGTGAAGCTTTGTATTTCTTGTATCAAGCACTCTCTTTCAAAGATGTCAAATATAGCTTGGTAACAAAGGAAGCTACTAAAAACTAATAGGAAGAAGAGTAAGTGTAATTACTACAAGAAACAAATAGGAAGACGTGGGGCCACTAGACTGAAGGTACATCTAGTTAGGGGAAGTAGGGATGAGCAGGGATGGGTTGATGACATGAGGAGGCAGCAGAGGGCTATGGGTTGTGGGTCCTTTATAGAGCCAGCAGGTATGGGAGGCACAAGCAGCTCTCAAGTCCTTATAAGGAGGAGTCAAAGTGTGAGGGAGGAGATTCCTATCCCACGTGCCCCAACAAGGGGTCAAGCTTCATCAGCACATCCTACAGATCCGAATATTGAGATTCTTCGTAATGATTCAGCCCTATTTAGGAGGCCTAAGCACAAGCAGAGAAAATTGAAGCACTTATGAAGGACTGAAGGAGAAAGTGGGGATGGCTTCTTCAAATGGACTATGTACCATAGTATTCCAACACATACAACCAAGGCCCCTACTATAGGGATATGATTGAGGAGATAGGCATGGCTAGCAATGGTATACAGGGCCCCACCCCACATGAGATATATAATGTTTATTTGCCTAAGCATAAAGAGGACTCGAATGAATACATTAATGGATTAAAGCACATGTGGGCTCATTATGGAGTGACTGTGATGGTTGATGCATCATCAATTATATGTTGAACTGTGATGGGAGGATAGTGTTGCTCAAGTTAGTAAATGCATCTAGTGAGAAGACAAAATATATTTACAAATTATTGAAACAAGTGGTGAAGGAGGTTGGAGTGGAGAATCTTATCCAAATTGTGACTGATACTGGCTCCAAGTACAAAAAAGCTAGGTTGAAGATGCAGGAGAACCCCAAGTATCAAAACATGTTTTTACTTCTAGTATTTTCATTTTTAAATACATATATTACATTACACATACACTTGATGACTTTATATGATGCATTAATGGACAGATATAGGCACTTTTGGACTCCATGTGCTGGTCACTGCATTGACCTAATGCTAAAGGACATAGGGAAGGTCAAGCTTGTAAAGAAGACTGTGGAGCAAGCCCGACAAGTTAGCACCTTCATTTGGAGTGGAGAATCTAATCCAAATTGTGACTGATAATGGCTCCAAGTACAAGAAAGCTGGGTTAAAGATGCAGGAGAACCCCAGGTATCAAAACATGCTTTTACTTCTAGTACTAATTTTCTTTTTTAAATACATATATTACATTACACATACACTTTATGACTTTATATTGATGCCTTGATGAACAGCTATAGGCGCTTTTGGACTCCATGTGTTGCTCACTGAATTGACCTAATGCTTAAGGACATGGGGAAGGTCAAGCTTGTGAAGAAGACGATGGAGCAAGCCCGACAAGTTAGCACCTTCATCTATAACCACACCTATGCACTAACAATGATGAGGGACAAGTGTCAAGGTGACTTAGTGAGGCTAGGCATAACCAGATTTGCTACCAATTGGATACCAGTGCTAAGCTTTGAAAGTAGGAAAATTGTCCTTAAGAGCATTGTAGCAATGGTTTAACTGAGAGGGTTCTTCATCCGTAGGATGAAAGAGAGCACAGTTGACTATACTCAATGACACCTTCTGGAAGAATGTGAGGATAGTGGTGAAGATACTTGAGCTGGTGTGCATGTGTCAAGGATGGTAAATCAGTAGAGAAGACCTACTCTACCACGCATATGGGCTACAATAGATAGGATAAAGCAGCATGCTACTCAGATCTACCTATAGAACAACGAGAAAATCCTAGACATCATCCAAATTAGATGAGTTTATGTTGCAACATCCACTACATAAGGCTGGTTAGTTGTTAAGTCTATGAACCAATTTAATTTCTTCTACATTATCACACTTTTATGTATTGACTATTCCCTCTTATTTTTGCTTTCTCTTACAGAGCATACTATCTGAATCCCAAGTATCATTACAAAGACAATCTTGGGATAAGGCAAGATTTGATAGATGCCATCCAAACTATAGTGGAGATGTTGGAATCGAATCCATCTAAATAGGCAATCATCCTTATGGAGGTGGAATGGTGATTTAATTTTCACAATTCATAGTTTGATATTAAGTTATTAAGTATTAACCTAGTTTTTTTTTCTTTATATATTAGATGAAGGCATTTAGAGATGCCACTAAGAGCTTCAATCATTCCATGGCTATATCGGGATGGGAATCCACCCCTGGGGTAAGTTAATTCATTATATATTTAATTAGTTATATTCTATCTTTAAGTTAGTTACTTAAGTATTGCTTGTTGAAATGACTTAGAGTCTACATTTGTTACAGCTGAATGGTGGTTGCAATTTGATCATGACTCACTCCACTTGAGTACGATTGCATGCAAGGTGCTCTCCCAGACATGTTCTGCCACTAGTTGTGAGCGAAATTGGAGCACCTTCAGCCTCATCCACTCAAAGAAGTGTAACTCATTGGGTGTGAAGCATCTAGAGTACCTTGTCTACCTACATTATAATATGAGACTGAGAGAGGATCATATTAGACAGGGGATGAACAAAGAGAGTAACACGATTGAGTTGGCCAACATATTTGGGATGGATGATGATGATAATCTAGTAGTTGACTGGATCAAGGACAATGGAGAGCCTTTGTTGGATGAGGGAGGTCATCACAATAAACAAATCGCAGAGGAGATGGGGCTGATGTGGCGGACTTCATGGCCCAGGAGAGAAGTGCACAGGCAGCGCCCACCCGTCTGTTCATGCCACACCCTAGTGCATCCACGCAAAGTGAAAATTTGATTGCTTGGTTCGACAATGAGGATGATGCAACTCAGGCATCCCCCAACGACAACGACGATGATGATGAGGATGACGATAATGATAATGATGGAGGGGATGATGAGAGTGTTGGACTTTGCAATTAGGATTCAACTAATCCTAGGGACAAACCACCACCACTAGTATATGAGAGTCAACAAGGGGGAGGACAACCACTGAGATTCACAAGTGAGAGTTAATCCACCAATACAACACAGGATTCAAACTATAGTGGAGCTGCATCTCGAGGCAAAAATGTTTAGTCGACATATTCGAGGAATGGGAAGCGGAGATAGTACGGATATGGCACAGAGGCCACGCCATCATATAGGTCTTACTGTCTAGCTGATGCATAGAGCTTGGTGGGCTCTATAAGATCGATAAGCATAGATGATTCCAAATACTCCACCTCTAGAGGATCCAGATGGCATAGGCCTACAGAGTCCTCATATAATACTGTTGTGGAGAGTATTGGTTCTACTAGGTTAACTTATAGAGCTTATGGTTACAAACCTTATGGTGTCCCTCCTGGTTATCAGACTCAGAGTCAACCACCAGTGGAACCTTATGGCCATGGAGCTTATGGTATCCTTCCCACTTTCACCTATCGGAGTCAACCACTAGAACCTTATTATTATTATCGAGCTTCTGGTGTCCCTGCCCCTACAGACGACCAAGGTGTTTATTTATTTGTTGAGTAGATCTTCTACTCTATACCACAGCCACCACCAGCCCTTCCATCTACAGTTGAGCTAGTTCTTTATTCGAAGATTCCCAACTTCCCACCATCAGAACATCTTAGGTATGTGGATGAGGCCACAAACAGAGCTGCATATATGGAAAAAACATCATGGGACATATATTATCATTTGTATGGGGTGCAAGAGGAAGATGGAGACATGTATTAGGCAGACTCATATTTAGTAATATTCTCAATTCTTCTCATATTTACTATATACTTGAATGTTACCTTTTCAATGGTGCTTTTGGTAACGTAGTAGTTCCATTGTGTTTATTATGCTTGAAATAGGTAGTATGTAACAATCTAGATCATTTTAAGTCCATGTGAGGCTCGAAATTGAAGTTCAAAACTTTAAGAAAAAAATCAAATGTTTCGGTACCATAAAATGTCGCACTTCCCTAGGTCAAAACTCTGGTTTCGAGAGAAATTTCTTCCATGAGTACAGCCCACCAACAGAACAATTTCAGTTAAATTAGGCCAGCAACATGGATTATTACCCTTCTATTGGCTCTATGACTCCATCCAAGGCCAATATGTACGGAAATACAGGTATCAGTTTTTTATGCAGATCCGCTATCAATTTTAAATGGGATACATAATTATCATGGCGCGCGCCAACGCGCCCGCGCGGCCCCGCCGCCGCCGCCCCCCCTTACCGCCACGGCAACTTCCGGGATGCCCGCCCGCAGTAAAAACCTCTCCCCCCCCCCCCCCCTCCCCCCTCCCTCCGCGCCCCCGGCCTTCTCCTTCCTTTTCCGCTTTTTTTGGCCTGTGTGGGTTGTGGGCTTTTTTTTTTTGGTGCCTTTCCGCCCCCCTCGCCCGGCCCCCCCTGCCCCCCCGCCGCGCCTAATTATGCATGCAATAAGCCCTTGATCCCATGGGTTACCATTGCAATAGGCTTACTTTAAAAGCCTTAAGTAGTGGTACTAGTTTTAAGTACGAAAATGTCTTAATAGTTAGTTTATTTTTATGTTTAGAGTTTCTTAGAGATATAAGACATGAATATGAGAATATGAGATATTATGATGTAATACAATAGAGGGAGTAGTCAAGTACCCCCATTGTGGTTTAATAGTTGCTTTAGGTCCTTTTGATAGTATCCTCATCTAAGTGAGTTTCTTGTTAAACTAAATGAACTTAATTATATAAGAGTTAGGAATTGTATTCCTCAATTTGGTCTTTATAAATATATGTTTTGGCTGGTATGATAGAACACACATTCTATCACCCAACCCTCTTCTCCAATTGTTCATTCTTCTATCAATCTCTCTTTCTTCTTCTCTCGCACAGTACTGGTTACAGATTCCAGGGTTGTTTACATGGTATAGGAGCAGCCAGTTATGGTTTTGTTTTGCTTCAGATCTGTTTCATAGTGGTAGTTCGATCGTTAATGTATAAATATCTCCAAAGGGATGGGACAAACCCAGTGCCAAAAGCTTCTGCACAACCAGAGTCCCGGGGACTGTTCCTACTCAGTCTTACCCCCAACAATTTTTGTTGGGAGGCTGTTATGATGCCTTGACCTCAGGGCTACAACTATGGTCCATCAACCGTTGTGCTAAGGCCCACCCCTTGATGTTTGAATATCTCGGTTGAACATTAATTTGATTCATCAGCTGAAATGAACTTGATCTCATGCTGGTTTTACATTGTTGGTCGAGTTTGGGGTTCTTTGATGAGTTGAAATCGAGAAAAAGGGATTTCAGATTCGAAGGTCAATTCTGTAGCCCATCATTTTTATAATTTGTATGTCCATTTCCAAATCTGATCAAGACTACGAGCCATCATTTTCATAACTTGGTCTGAGATATTGATTGTGTGTAACATATTGATTTCCATCCGCAACCCTTCTGTGGTGCACTTCTTCTATTCCGTGATAAGTTATATCTTGTCATGGAATACTTGAATGGAGGAGATCCGTATTTATTGGTGAGAAATTTAGGATTATTGGATGAAGAAGTAGCCCGCATGTATATTGCTGAAGTTAAGCTTGTTTTGTAATATTTGCATTCACTACATGTAGTTCATCGTGATTTGAACCCTAATAATTTGTTGGTAGCACATGACAGTCGTATCAAGTTGACAGACTCTGGTCTTTCAAATGTTGGTCTCATCAAGTCATCAACAGCACAAATGATTTGCCTGGTCCAGCAGTTAGCAGGAGCGCGGCACCAGGAGAGGATGGACCACAGTTATCAGAATCTGAGAAATTGAATCAGCAGGAGAGACAGCAAGAATGTTCAGCAGTGGGTACTCACAATTATTTGGCTCCAGAGATATTCTTAGGATCCAGACATGGAAAAACAGTTGATTGGAGGTCTGTGGGCATTATTCTTTTTGAGCTGATTATTGGCATTCCAACCTTTAATGTAGAACGTCTAAATTATTTTTGACAATATACTGGATCATAAAATTTCTTAACCTCAGGTTTTTCTTTTGCAGCATCTTTTCTTTCTTTTCGTCTTCTAATACCTTTGTCTTTGAGAAAAAGAACGGAAGAGAAAAGGAAGGTGAGAAAGACGGTTGGGAGTATTTACCTTACTTTTTTTTTAATTCCTACACATTACGTCTTTGACTCATCCTTTTCTTCTTCCTTTTTTTTTTGGGGGGGGGCCTAATTTACTTAATGATTATTTCCAATCTAAATTTTTTCCCATACCTTTTCATGCTATTAATATCTTGTCACTAAGAGTTCTCCATTTCCAGGTTTACCCTTTGACTTTTGTCTGGGTTTCATTATGGGGATTTCTCCTAAATTACATTTATGCCATATCCAATTTGAGTTCGCTATATTTGCAGATATGCATTCTTTTCCTATATATATTTGCCTTTTACCCCTTGAAAAGATCTGTTCTACAACAGTATAGCCATAACAGAATCTTTCCCTATATATGTAGTCATTTTTCTATAGGTTGGGCCAATTTGCTGATTTGGTAAGCCCATGAATTATATTCCCAAGATTTATGTTACTTGGTATGTTTGCTTGATCTTTACCAAGAATTCAGTTGGATTGGTGGATTAATTACTAATTTGCCATTATCTATTTTGGTGGACCATGGACCACATTGGTTTGGGATTTTCTTTGTCAGTGTGAAGGGGTTAACTAAAGATATATAGGGCTTTCTTTTGAGATTTTAGTCTTTTTTGGACATGAGGGGAGATTGAAGATGTCTACAGCAATGAGCAAACAAACCAATTTTTGAGAAATCCATTCTCAAGAGTGGGCTGTTAAGGAGCTTTGCCTAAGGACAAGCTTTTGTGTAGTCACTGGAGGTGCACTTTTATCAAAATTTTTGCAGCCATGGTAGTTGCACTTTTATGAGATTTTTTGCGCACACACCAGAGCTGCAATTTCATGAACTTTTATGTAGCCATTAGGTGCTACATTTGGTGGACTTCTCTGTTGCTGGTAGGTGCTCTATTAGATGGACTTTTCTGTAGCTATTGGATGTTGCATTGAACTTCATTAGGACAGTGTTTGATGTTTCTATTGCTGGATTTTATCGTCTTTCTTGGGTAGACATGGATTTATGACTGTCACAAGGTATATTTGGAAAACAAAAAAAATAAAAGAGAAGGAAGTCAAGAGAAACCACCAATAGGAAGTCCTTTTGAATTAATATAGAACTCTAGATTGGGTCTTCTACTTTGATTGTAATTTTATAGTTTTAATATGTAGATAAACAGCATTCTTCTTGGAGGAACTCACAACAGAAGTGAGGCTCCAATCATCTCCTTTCTCTCGACTTCTCCCTATTCTCTGTTCTTCTTCTCCTTCTCCTTCTCCGAATCTATTGCCTCTGTATTTTCTACAAGTTACAATGACAATTGATCAGAGTGCTGCTTCAAGCTTGTTGGTCTTTGGTTGCTACAGTTCAAGATTGGTGTTGTCTTTCAAGTTGGAACCTTTTTGTGTATACTCCAGCACACGGAGAAGTGTTAGAAAGGGTAAGAGATATTATGATGTAACACGATAGGGGGAGTCCCCTAATGATGGTTTCCTTGTCACTGTAGATCTTTACTTATTAGTGTCCCAGGCTAAGCGAGTTTCTTGCAAAGCTTTGGGCTTATTAATTAGATAAGAGTTAGGAGTCTATTCCCTATGTAATTTTATTTTGGTTTCTTATAAATATATGTGATGTAAGCCAGCCCCCTCCCCCTTAGCCGAACCAGCCATCTGGGCCCTAGACTCAAACCAGAAGTGGCGCACCTAGTGGATTGGCCAAACCCTATTAGGGGTATTATGGTCATTTTTTCATTTCTTTTGATAATTATTTTGGTTCAATAATTTTTGTTTTTGCGAGTTCAAATCTAGTAATCTAATTTTATTTCTTTAATTGAGTTAGTATTGAGAGTCTCAGTTAGGGTTTGAGTCTCAATTGAAAATCTATTTTAAATTAAGATTCCTTCTGGATAATTAGCTTTTATTTGCAAGTTGCATTCTATTATTTGTGGTGGCTATTTGTTAATTGTAAAAAAAATCCTAGTCTATAAAGGATTTTCCCTAGTTGAGTCAAGTTTGGTTTCCAAGTTAGAGTCCAAGTCTTCTTACCTCCAATTGTAAGGCTATATATAGCCCACCCCACATCATTGTAAAGCACGTGGAATCAAATATGAAGAATCTGAATTTGGAGGAAATTGAGTCATGGTCTTCTTGGGAGGGCCATGGCAGGTTTTTGAGATCATCTTTCTGAAGTTCTTCTAGGCTCTTGCATCTCCCACAGCAGTTCAACACTCACAGCAGCAACCAAGCCCTAACCAAGTAAGTTCAGCCCCTCTCCTCTCTCCCCTAGCCCACAGCAGCCGTCCCCCACCCTCCTTCCTTCTTATGCAACCACCAAGAAACCCACCCCCAACCTTCCTAGACCTTGCGGGCCCTTCTTTCCTCTTCTGGGGTCTCGCAGCAATAGTAAAACAGAAAAGAAGAGAAAGAAAACATGGAAGAAAAACAGAAGAAAGAAAAGAAAGATCCTGAAAAGAGGCAAGATTCAAGAAACCTTACAAAGATCCCTCCAAGATCCCCAGAAACCTACCCAAGAATCAGTTTTCCAACCAAAGACCAACCCATGGCATCCCTAAACCCTTGCATACCCAGCCGCAGGCTTCCCTACTCATCCTAGGGTAAGTCCGGGTATCACTAGATACACCCTAATGCCCCTTTGTTACAACCCGTATTCATTTTGTTAAAACCTTAATCATCAACCCATACTGATTTTTGTTATATCCTAACTTGTCTCTAGCATCCTCCTTAACCCTACACTCATTTTCTTCTCAATTCCTAGAACCCATTTAGGTTTTTGTTAATCCTAATCTTTTCTCAAAACCCTAATTTTCACCATTAGACCCACCCCATCCAGGGTTTGTTAAAAATCTCCAATTCCCAGGTTTGAATCTTTATTTGCTGGTTCACAACGGAAAGGATTCTGGGCTAACCATAATTTTAGGGAAACAATCACGCCTCCCCTAGCCCTAAAATCGTGGTTACATCGATATGTGTTGGCAGGTTTGATAGTGATGCAAAATCGACAGCATATACAAGGAAGAGAAAAGCCCAATGGTCAAGCCCATCAAAGCCTATGGATCTGATCCAAAACAACGCATGGCTTTCATGGGCTATGACTACTTTAGTGGGTTAAAATAGCCCATGGTTTCATGGGCTTGGATTACTTAGGTGGGAGAAGATCAACCCACATATTTTTATCTTCATAGCTAGACCTAAGCCCAAGTCTAGTTCTTGAAAAGTTAATAAAAGGGGTTGTGCTTTGAAAATAAAAGAACTCATTGTCAAAGGAGTTTTCCTTTGTCAAGAGTTAGGTAGAAGTTGAGTTATTAATAGGTAGGTGGTGTGTGTTAGTGGTTGGATGTTACCATTAATGCTATATCTCTTTAGAATGATATATAAAGAGACTTATATAAGACGTGAACGACAACAACTCATTAATTGAAATCAAATTGCTTTGTTAGCATTCCTTCTCTATGGAAAATCTTTGTATTTGATCAAGGTAGGTTGGTGTTTGATCCAATCGATCCACCTTGCGGTGTGAAGCCCGGGTGTTACATTGTTATTCTCAATTCCCTTATATTGTCCTTTCAATTTCTTCATCATAGTTCTGCCCCTATTTTGAAGATCTATTCAGCCCGTATTGTTATGCTATTATCCTTATAATACCACTCTAATTTCAGCACTCTTTCACATCTAAATTATGTTTCATCTTAAGTCTATCGAATCTGAACTTGATTACCTGTGAAAGGTCCTATTTGGCTACTATTTTGATCAATCAAATACAGTACTACATTATTCGGTATCAGAGCCATGACAGGGAGTAAAACTTATGGATTGGATAGTGACCTTATGGCAGCGATGATGGGGATGTTGCAACAATTGAGCACCCAAATCACTGCAAACCACAAACAAGTGGAAGAGAGGTTCTCAACAATGGAGGCTAGAGTGGTTGCCTCTACTCATGCTCCACACCCTCCACTTGGTGAAGAATCCCAGCCAACTCACTCTATAGCCAACTTTCCTACCAGATGAATACAGGGAGAGGGCCCCAAGGATTCCAGTTGTGCTACCAACCCTCGAAGAGCACATACGGAGTTATTTCACTGGCGAACAACCTACATTCAATAAGCATGTTGGTGACTCTCAAAAGGTAAAGCTTGAACATCAAGAGTTTATTCACACTAGCCATAGCACAAGGCTGGTATTGGCTCTTGTTATGAGAGAAGTTACCCCTCAACCTAAGGTGACATTCCCTCCACTTATCAAAGAGTTACTTTTTTATTTTCCTAAGGTGGTTCCTAATGAGTTGCCTAATGAGCTACCTGTTATGCGCGTTATTCTGCATGCCACTGATTTGGTATCGGGTTCGGTGTTACCAAACCTACCGGCCTATCACCTCAGCCTAGCAGAGCACAATGAATTCAAACTACAGGTGGATGAGTCGCTACATAAAGGATTCATTCAAGAGAACTTTAGTCCATGTGTTGTACCAACATTACTCACTCCAAAGAAGGATGTTTCATGGCGTAAGTGTGTGGACAGTCAAGTAATCAATAAAATTACAGTCAAGTATAGGTTTCCTACACCGCGGCTTGATGCCATGTTAGACATGATGTCTGGGGCTAAGATCTTTTCTAAGTTGGGCCTCAAAAGTGGTTATCATCAGACCTGTATTAGGCTTGGAGAAAAATGGAAGACTGTCTTCAAAACCAAGGTTGGACTATTTAGATGGAAAGTCATGGTTTTTGTTCTGACAAACGCACCTAGCACCTTCATGAGGTTTATAACACAGGGGTTTGAAGCTGGTCCAGAGAAGATAAGAAGCATCATCGACTAGCCTAACCCAAGGACCATCACTAAAGTTCGTAATTTCGATCGACCTGCATCGTCTTTTAGGAGAGTCATTCAAAACTTCAGTGCAGTCATGGCACCTATTACCGAATGTTTAAAGCAAGGCAAGGGCGGGATCAAATGGAAGAATCGTCCACGACATGATAGCACTTGGATTCATGCTGACAATCTCGAGAAACTCAATCCCGATTGGTATGCACGTTACATATCATTCATCCATTCGTCGAAGACGAATGTTTTCAAACCGGGGAGAGTTGATGCATCATCGACAGCATATACAAGGAAGAGAAAAGCCCAATGGTCAAGCCCATCAAAGCCTAAGGATCTGATCCAAAACAACCCATGGCTTTCATGGGCTATGACTATTTTAGTGAGTTAAAATGAGCCCATGGTTTCATGGGCTTGGATTACTTTGGTGGGAGAAGATCAACCCACATATTTTTATCTTCATAGTCTAGATATAAGCCCAATTCTAGTTCTTGAAAAGTCAACAAAAGGGGTTGTGCTTTGAAAATAAAAGAACTCATTGTCAAAGGAGTTTTCTTTTATCAAGAGTTAGGTAGTAGTTAAGTTATTAATAGGTAGGTGGTGTTAGTTAGTGGTTGGATGTTACCATTAATGTTTATGTCTCTTAAGAATGCTATATAAAGAGACTTATGTAAGAGGTGAAGGACAACAACTCATTAATTGAAATCAAATTGCTTTATTAGCATTCCTTCTCTATGGAGAATCCTTGTGTTTAATCACGGTAGGATGGTGTTTGATCCAATCTATCCACCTTGTGGTGTGAAGCTCAAGTGTTACATTGTTATTCTCAATTCCCTCATATTGTCCTTTCAATTTCTTCATCATAGTTCTACCCCTGTTTTGAAGATCTATTCAGCCCATATTGTTATGCTATTATCCTTATAATACCACTCTAGTTTCAACCCCCTTTCAAATATAAATTATGTTTCATCTTAAGCCTATCAAATCTAAACTTGATTCCCTATGAAAGGTCCTATTTGGCTACTGTTTTGATCAATCAAATACAGTACTACATTAGATAGTACACACATTCTACCAGCCAGCCCTATTCTCCAATTGTTCTCTCTTCTTCTCCGCAAATCTCTCCTTCTCTCTACCAATACTAGTTAAAGATTCTAGGACTGTTTACAGAGTAGAATTGGTTCACTATGAGTTCAACTAAGTTAGTGGTTCTGTTCAATTAGAATTCATCTGATTACTTGAAAACATCATGACTTAATTAGCTTTCTAAGACTAGCTTTATTTGAATTAGTTAAGCTAGTTAAGTGGCTAGCCAAATAGTTCCCTTTTGTTATTAGGATTGGTCCAGTCCAAGAGTGACTGATCTAGATCCAACATTGAAATGGACATTTTTACTTTGATAGATACGGGTGTTAGGCTTTTGTCCAATAGGTTTATGTGGTCATGGGCCCGTTTTATGGGCCTAAAAATTTAAGTGTGTAGGCGAAGTAAGGAAAGGGTTTATCAATTGGTTAGATTGATCCAATATTAAGAATTGAGTTAGGCCTTTCCTTTTAATAGTAGGAGTCTATTTCAGAGTTAGTTTCCAATTCTGAGTCCTAGTTTGAGTTTGAAACATCCAATGTGGCTAAAAATATAGATGTAATTGCTAAATTAAGCAATGATTGATAGATTTTGAAATTTTTATTTTTGTTTATGGCTACTGGTGAGTTACAATGGCATATGATGGTTGTGTGACCACGATGTAACCCAAGGTCTCCGTTAGATCTTCCAAAATCCTCTTTAAAAAGAGCCAGCAAATAATGGGCTGTCCAAGGATTAAGATATGGTTTTGGGTTAACAAAAAGATGTTTTTGAGATCCTGGAATCCTATGGGTGGGTTTGGGTATGCTATGGGATAGTTAAAAATTACTCGTTAACCTATGGAGATATTTGGATAAACTAGGGTTTGTAGGAAAAGGGATGGGATGCTCTAGGGTTGATGAAAAAAGGGAGGGAATATCCTACGGTCCTATGGGATGATCTTGGGTTGGCAAAAGGGTAATAGGTTTATGTATCTTTTGGTTGTCAGAATGCCTAAAGATCCTAGGGAAATGGATTAGGGATGATTTGGAGAAGTCACGGATAATTAAAGACAAGAAAAATCCCTAGGTGAGATGGATTAGGTAGGTTTTTATCAATTAAGGGAAAGCTGGGAAAGGTTTGAGAAACCCACGGTTAAGGGAAAAGGAAGAGGAAGCTTGTGGTTGTGAAAATTGGGCAAGTCTTGGATGGATCTTGGAGAAAATATTGAATCTTCTTCTTCTTAATCTTTCCTTTCTTTTTCTTCTTTTTCTTCTTTTTTCAATATTTTTTCTAATTCTGCTGCAAGAACCAGAAAATAAAAATAAAAAATAAAGATTGGCCATTGTCGCAAGAAACAGAAAAGGCAGTGGGGGCGGTACCACAAGAAAGAGGGGAAAGGGGGTTGGCCATTGTCGCAAGAAAGAGGGGGGAAGGGGTCTTTTCTTGGAATTCTGCTGTTCTCCTTTCTTGAAAATATTGCCCCCTATTTCTTGAACTTCCAATTCAGATTCAAGAAGGAAGTGAATTGCAAAAATTCTGCAGGTTAAAGGAAGGGAAAGAAGAGGGACAGAAGGAGGGAAGTCCTAGGAGTGTCAAAGGTTGGGGGGAGGGGTTGGGGAGGATCTTGGTTGAATCTTTGGAAGCTTGGATGCTTGCTGGAATCGTTGGTCGAAGGCTGAAGATGCTTGCTGGAATTGCAGAACTGAACTTAGAAGCTTGAAGAATGGAAATTTAGACAACAGCAGGGTCCCCCTCAAAACAACCCTGCCAATACCTCCTTGGCTGCAATTCTCTCGACAATTTTATTCATCAAAAACTGATTTCTTCTGTAACAGTCATGAGAATGTATAGCATTTACAATACTCCAAAGTAAACCAACTTCAAAGAGACCTAACTTGACTCAACTAGGGTGTCCTTTATAAGTTAGGAGACCCTTTACAAATAAATAACAGACACACATAAATTAAAGAACTTAAAATAAGAGACTTAATTATATCCATAAACATTCCATAAACAGTCCTGCTTAAAAGAAAGACTCTCTATGACACAAGAACTCAACTACCAAGTCAATCTAAGAATTCCAAACATAGATGGACTCAGAAAATAAAAACAGAAATTCTGGAAGTAAGATATTCATCTACTTAGGGTTGAAAATGACCAAATTGCCCCTACAGGGATTTGGCCCAGCCCCGGGTGTGCCACGTTGGCTGAATTCTGGTTCACATCAGACCAACCCCCCCCCCCCAACCCACTTCTTATTTGATTTCTTATCTTCTCTTTTCATCCATCTTTTTGTTCACAAAAGTATCTTTTCTCATTGAACCTAATGTTCAAGAATATCTTCAACAAAAGTAGAATTATCCACAATGTCAATTGTTCCTAATATTCTATCCTTTTAAATTCCCCAACACTTAATTCATTTTTTCTTCTTTTTTTCCTGAATTTCCCAAGACACCCAAAGTTTCAACTTAGCTAACCTATCTAACCGTTAGAACAGTCCAAACCTTTATCGATCATCCCAGCATAGCGTTACCTAAGTTTTCTCCACGTTTCACCCCAATTCCTATAACTTTTCCTCCCATATCTTAAGAACTTACCCCACCCATCCTACCATACACCCCATTACTCTACATGTCTTCAAAACAATCCAACCACCATAACCTATGTTGTTATATATCCCAATCAAATAATTCAAAATCTGACTTTTTGAATTAAGGTCCTAGAAAGCTGGCCCTTAGTTGAACCTCGTCAATTTAGGGCTACACCAAATGGTGGTACTGACGTTGGAAGATTCCATCTTTTCCCAATCCCATTCCTTCCTTTTCACAAAGAGTACTAACAGTAACAGGACACATCACCAACACTGAGTTACATAAGCTATACAAAGTAAGTAACAACTAGGAAAAAATGATGACAGCTTTGAAGCCCAGATTGAGAGACTTCAGGCGAGGGTTGAGAAGAATAAAGTCAAATTTGACAAGTTTGTTGAAGAGAACAGTAACACTTTCATTGAAATCTTTGGGTTCATGAAGAAAATTTGTAGGAAGAGCTTCTAACTCAAGTGTTCAAATTTTGCATTTTGAAGATACCCTACAAGAAGGCACAGGCAGCCCAGCGTGTGTATCCATCCATTGTCCAATTGATATGATTCAGAGACTTTGGTCAGAACTTCATCTGGGCTCAGCATCCTCCTTTTTCCGAGCCTCTCCGTCGCGTCGATATAGGATGAGCTCCCTAATCTGTCAGAAGTTGTTTAAAATGGTGGCAGAGTCATATCCCTTTAGTTACTGGACATAGGAGACAATAGTTTTAGTGTTCCGGGAGTGAGGAAGGGATTAGAGCTGGTTTTCCGGGGAAAGAACTGGGATAGTATGGTAGTGGGTGAGCTTCCAAGCCTAGTTAGTTGATGCCCTTCTGCCCTCCACTTTCCCAACACCTGTAATCAGACAAGATTATTCTTAAACTCCAAGCACCTGTGATCGGCAACCCAGGACAATCATTGGCATTCAAGATGTTGTTTCTGAAGAAATGAAATCACAGCCTCAAGTCCTCAAAGAGCAGGTTACTTGCAATGATTATGAATATGCCATCCACAATTGAGACAGATTCAGAGATTGAACGTATAACCTATAATATTTTAAGGCAAAGCTCCCCATCTTAAAGAGTACATTATAAACAACTGTGAGATGGCAAAGTGTTATTTTGGGCTAAAACTGGATGTACAATGCACCAAATTCATCCTTACTTTTATAAAACATCGTGGAGTTTTTCTCAATACTGGAACAGTTGATGTAAAATCATCACCAGAGTCATCTTAGGAATAGTCTAGAATTGGATCATATATGTATTTTGTCTTTGATTTTACGGATTTATCTAGTAAATTGGCCAAAATGATGGGCCTAAAATATGAGTAGTAAGTAGGAAAACGGGATTTTTTTCATTAGTTTGGTTAGAGTCTTGTTTTAAATTTATTTTCCTTCATTTCAATTTTCTAATCAGTTTAGGTTACCTAATAATGAGACCTTCCCTGTCTAGCATAGGAGTTTAATTTAAAGTTATTTTCCATTTCTGAGTCCTAGTTTCAGTTTGAAACTATGTCAGTCTAATTGGCTTTGCAATTTCTAAATTAAGGGATGGGTTAAAGTATCCTTCACAACCTAACTATCCTTCTACCTTTATCCACCTATATCCCTTCGAAAGAACCAAACCCCAAGCAGGGAACTAGAACACAATTGTTAGGAACCAATTGGGAAACAACCACCTATACAGCCTAACCAAAACCCTAGTCTCTAGCCTGGAATTCAAATCTAGCCCTAGGGATCCTTAAAGTTGCAGCCCTCTTTGACCAAGGCTACGTCACCAACCCTGCCTTCAAACCAGGTTATAGCCTATTCCCATCATCTAACCCTCAAACAGCAAGTTCTAAAATTCTTGGATTACTTAAAACCCTAAAAACAAGAATGTAGATCTAGCCAACATGTCCATTTGAACATCACTAAACTTGAAGGCTCATCCAACAATACCTAAATTCACTCCCATTCCAATTTGACACCTATAAACACCAACTCACCATCTCTAGAAAATAACCCTATGTCATGATCTTCCCATTACCCATCTTTCAACTTTCTTCCTGCACCAACAACTTAGGAGTCTGTTATTACTATCTTAACCTAAAGCAAATCAAAAAAGCCCATTTAAGATTTCCCTTTTTCATACCCTATAGACCCCATAATGAATTTTTAAGAAACCTTTTCTTGAAACAATTTGATTCAGTTTTGCCCAAGATCTTGGAAGATGTAGTTCCGAATTGATCATCTACCAGTCTTGGACTAAAGGGACTTGTTTGTAGGCTGTAATCCAATTTAAAGCCCCATCAGGGAAAGAGTAGAATACACTTAAATTTGGATATTGAAATTTCTACTGATTGCATGAGCTTTTTGATAGATCGTTGTCTTCTCCGCTATGGGAACCTTGACTGGTGTGTGAAATCTAGTTGTCTAGAGTATAATATCAGATGAAGATCCTCTCTCACTACCTACCTGCACCAACTCCCTCTAAACTCTCACAAGAAGGGGCAAAGTGACTGCCCTACCCCTACACAAAAATCCTGCCAAGCTGAGATTCACCTTGCATGTGTGATGTTGGAAAGAGTTGGTACAGGCAAGGGGTCGAGACAATCAAGATTCTCTAATATCCAAGAGGGCTTAAAGGTGAATCATATCCACATTGCAAAGGCTTGATTTGGTGAGTAATATCTGAAACACCTCCTTTTCAATTTTCATCATCTTCATCTTCATCTCCCCCCCCCCCCCAATCCATTCTTCTTCTTTTTGTTGTTTACAGAGTTCTCATAGAAACCGCATAAAAGATGAATCCTAGAAACTATTCACTACTCAACTCCAGCCTTTCCACCCATCAGACTAATTCAAATAGTTCTATCCATAGCAGCACCAGCACCTATATTTGATCCATGTTAGAGCCTGCTCTGCCCATTAAAACCCTTGACTTGAATCTTACTGGTTTCTATGGAGAAGACCAATCTTTTATATCTCTCATTCTAGCCATCAGTTTTAGCTGATTCTTGGCAAACACAACCCTTCCCTCCGACCTACTAGATTTCAAACCAAACCTCAGCCCCAATTCCATCTGTAAACCCCAGAATTCCAAGTTTCAAATTTCAATAGATCCTAACCCTAATTTCCATGTTATGAGTTGGTTCTGATTTGAGATCTAGGTAATTAGCCCTTACTTGGCCCTACCCAATCTAAGGCAACATCAGTTTTACTCCCAAAAAAAAAAACAAATAAGTGACATGAAAATCAGAGGAAAATACAAGAAAAATATCACTTACCTTTTGACGTGTCCACCCCAGTTGATGATTCCGAATGTGAATCCTGACCAACTGTTCAACAAAGTTAGTATCATCAGGGTATTCCTGATAACATATGGCATTGAAGTTGTATAATCAACATATCTCAACCCAAGTATCATGCATTAGATTTCACAAATTTAATTAATTCTTTTATTTTGAAATTAAACAAAGTGGCCACAAGTTCACCATCAACCAGAAGTAACAGCAGTGGAAGAAGCAGCAGCTCACATTGGAATATGAAAATATTACTACAAGCATGCAATCAATGTCAAAAAAACTAACCAATCCAAAGAAAAAGAATGAGAAGGAAAAAGATAATTGAAGAACAAACACAAGAAGACATCTATGTATAACTAAGAATAGTTAGACTCTTAAATCCAATGCGAGGCAAGCATAACCTTGATGTTTTCTCTAGTCTTTAAGGCATTCAATTTGGTTAGTAATAACAAACTAAATCTTCCGTTCCCTGCTTACATAACTATATCTTAATAATGAAGCTGGTAGTGTCGAACAGCAGCCCAATTGGAACAGTAAACAATCGATCACAGTATTACAATTGCGTGTCATAGTCAGGAAACTGAGTCTCAGATGACTCCTTGTTTAGTTAAAAACTTTTACAACATTTGCCTAATAGATAATCCATATAGAAATCTCAGTAATAGACTGAACAAGGTAGTTGAGGTGCTCTCCCAGATTGAACAAAACTGAAACTCAACTTGTGATCCTTCTCTTCAACCCAAATGAGAGGGGGGAAACAGAAACAGAAACAGAAACTAGAACTCAAAACAAAAGGAATGATAAACTAAAATATTATCCAAGAACCAAGACATCAGAATTCTTAAAGCTATCAAAGTATGTCTCACTCCACGTCACGTTTAACCAATCAGTCTACCACACGAGTTCCCCAAGCATCCCATAGACTATCAAACAGCATCTTTCTCTCAAACCACAGACCATAATCAAGAAACTCAATCTTCAGACTCAAGAATCTTCCCAAAGACCAAAAATGCACACCATTGTCGGATTCAAAGCCTCAACGACTCACCTCATATGCCGAATTCTCAAACTGATATTCTGATTATTCAGTTGATCGAACAAGAAAAAGAAACAAAACTCAATTCACAAAAATGAAAGTGATAATCACGTCGGGCAACGAGAACAAAGATCCCAGCAGAATACAAACCAAAAGAAAAGTTCGAAATCCAGGTTAACAAACCTGAACAAATGCAACAGCAGCGATAGCACCATCAACACAGCCAAGAGCGATATGGACAGAAGTTAACAACGTCGGAAAGCAACGACCACCCTGCATTGCAAACAACATCTCCCATGGAAGCATCGCAACTGATACACCTCTCTCTCTTCTCTCTGTGAGAAGGGGTTTTGGCTCGAAAATGGTATTTTGGGAATTAATTTCACTTCTGTCTTCTGTAGAAGAAGTGGAGCAGATCTTGTGGAAGGCTGACAAAGGCGTTTGTAAGTGGAAACCTGTCCGTATATATAGGTGGGGCCTTTCTGTGATTTCAATAAATTTTGGTGGTCAAATGTTCAAAGGTATACGTTTACCATTCCTTTCTGTCTTTCCTTCTTCTTCTTTTTTTTTTTTTTTTTTTTCGTTATTCGGTACCGGAAAGTATATCCATTTGCGCAGCTGTACATAAAGAAAGGGTTTTGTTTGGTTCAATTTAAGAAAATCAGAGAAGTGCTTAAATACTTTAGAGTCGGCAACTCGACACCGTCATACATGTGTCTCCAAACAGAATCTTCTTGTAATGAGTCACAATCATATCTTTCCATTCTTACTTCCCAACAAAATCTCTTTATAGAGGTTGTATAAAATAATAAAACGCAATAGACCGTTGTCGGGTTACCTAGCATGGGAATAATCGAGTTTCCTTTTGACCAGGGAAAAAAAAATCTTGGTATAAATCATACATGTGTTTGTAAAGAAGATCTTCCAATATGCTCTTGAAATTAAGTGCAGTCACTTCTTTCCAATTTCGTCCTCAAACATAATCTATGAATGATCAAGTTGACTAAAAAAATGATAATAATAAAAGACAAATGATCATAGTTTGGTGGCAGTCACTACAAATAAAAATGGAAGTAATCACAGCATGTTTCATAATGTGGGCCTCACAACTTTTGTACGTTGGAAAAGCATTAAAGGAGCACATTGTTCTTCCTTACAGGTAAGTAATCCAAACTCAAATCATACATGTGTTCATAAACAAGATCTTCCACTATGATCTTGAAATTAAATGCAATCACTTCTTTCCATTTTCCTTTTTTTCTTTCTTTTTTTCTTTTTTTTAATGGAAAAAAATGAAATATATTAGCTAATAAATGAGTCTTACCTCAAGGATAGATCATCCTTTGGGGAAAATAAGATACAAAATATTACTACTACCTTTATTGCTGGACTCCATCGAAATGTTACCTATTCCAGTACCAAAGTAGTTCCTTACAAAAAAAAAAAGCAAATTAAGGGTAAATTCTAAGGGCCAAGGTCTATCCCTAAGTGTAGGGAGCATCTCTAGTAATATGCTTTGTAGCATGGTGGGAGATCTCGCAAGATCTAGGCGAAATCTCGCGAGATATCTCGCTTTTTTCAAATAGCGAGACGAGATCTCTGGCAAGATCCGCGAGATTGCAGATCTCGCTTGAGACCTCGCCCATCTCGCTCAAGACCTTGCCCATCTCGCGAGATCTCGCCAATATGTCGGCGAGATCTCACTAACGGGTCTTTTTTCCACACATTATGTGCTTTTTAAACCCATGTCTCGCTCGAAAGAGGCATCTCTCGCCTCTCTCTCTCTCCTCTATCTCGCTGAAGCCCAAATTTGGCCGAAAAACTTGATTTTTGGTCGGAATTTGTTGGGGATTTAACATAGCAACATCGTCAACTCGTCTATGACAACAAATTCAAGCATATTTCAAATGATTCAAGCCTATTTCAAGTGATCTTCAAGAAATGTAAGATTTTTTCCCAAATTTGATTGTTTTCAAATACAAGGTTCTACAATGATTGTATGAGTGTGGTATAAATATATGTTGATGATCAAGCTTTGATCTACACTTTCATGGAAAAAATTTTAATTTTCTGTAATTATTATTTTTTTTTGAATTTTCGTATTTAAAAAATATATTATCTAAATAATTAAAATTAAAGATTATAAATAAATACTTATGATATGAATGTGATTATTATTTATGTTAAACTACATTTAGAGGGCTACAATCTCATGTATTAATATTTTGATTATCATGCTTGCTGTATTTATTTTTAATTTATTTATTTAAATAATTAAATAAAATAATTATGAAAAAATAATATTTTATTAAAATTTTATCTTTTTTTTTTAAATGATGCTTATATTATGTAGTTTATTTTAAAAATACAAATATGTCTTATTGAGCATTGTATATATGTTATCTGAGAACAAAGTGTGTGTTTTGTTGTTTTATAAATTATTTTTACATAAAATAATTATAAAAAATAATATGTTATTAAAAATCATATTATGTAGCTTATTTTAAAAATACAAACATGTTTGTTTGAGCACTGTATATATGTTATCTTAGAACAAAGTGTGTGTTTTGTTGTTTTATAAATTGTTTTTACATGTTTTTATGTATCTAAAAATTATTCTAATGATTATTTGGAAACATTCATGTATGTATTTCAGACTTTCAGTGCTGTAAATTTGAATATTAAATGGCAATTAGTGGGAGTGACAGCACTAGTAGTGGGACTCAAGACACTGCTGGCAACATGGGGATCCACTGATTGCTGACAAGAAGAAATCCCAATGCAAGTATTGCCTCAAAACTTTGAATCTGGTGGTTCAACCAAATTAAAGCAACATTTGACTGGTGGTTACAAAGATGTTTTCGAGTGTCCCAAAGTTCCTTATGAAGTGCAAAAAGCAATTGCAGCAACTTTAAAGGGAGGGAAACAAAAAAAGAACGAGATGGCATAAAAGCAAAGGGAATTTGAGGATACAGTGCTACCTAGACCTATTCTTGATGTTGATGAGGAGTCAAGCGACGATAAAGAGAGGAGGAGAGTTATGGGTGTTGAGTCACGAGCCGAATGGAGATAGATGATGGCTGCAATGGAAGCTAGCATGCAGTCCTTACATGCTGAGAGTGTGAGGCAATATGAACAGACAAGGGGAGCAGGTGGTTCGAGGTCGGGGGTGTAAAACCCAGCCCTAACCTTGACCCGGAAACCTTGTTATTTGTAGGTCCGATGACTCGAAGTAAAGTAAGAGTCGCTTTGGGCCATCCCGGAGGACTTGGTGTCGCTTTGAATCCATGAAGTTGATGATGAGGTTCTATTTATGGAAACTGAATCCTGATGAAGATCTAATTAGTTGATGGACTTGGAGTGCTCTCTATCTTGGTTTGAAGGCATTTCTACCTATTAGGTAAGTCACTTGACTTGTGTGCAAAACCCCTTTAAGATTGGATTTGATCTGGACCTTCAATTCCCTGTTTTGGTCTTGTCGCGCATTGGTCGATCGATTGGTCGATCGGGCCAGCCGACCAATCCACTCGACCAATGAGTGCTGTCTTTGGCAATTAGGTTGTTCTTGCTCTATTTAAGTCCAATCTCGAGTCCACTTCGTATTTGCTGCCTCCAAACCCTCTCGGAACGAACCAAAGACCTCTCGCAAGTCATCTCTCTTGCATCCTTGGTGTTTTCTTGACGGATCTTCGTCGAAACTCTTCTTTTTGCATCAAAAGGTATGTCTACTCTCTCTTCTTCTCCTCCATCTTTGTTTTTCTTTCCTTTTTGAGTTGAGGCAGAGAAGAGATGCTGCATTCTCTCGTTGCAAACATCTCTCGAACATGTTCTCATGATCATCCTAAGGATTTGAGGCTAGAACAATGATCTTAACCAAGATCATTGCAAGCTTTGAAGGAATCATGATCAAACCATGATCTAATCTCTCGTTAAACTTCTAATCTGAATTCCGATCTCTTTGGATCTTCTATGTTGATCATGTTAGTAGTTAATTACTGTGTTTTCTTTCCATGATCCATAATCTATAGATTTCTAGTTGTTCTCTTCTACCATACTATGTGTTCTTCATGATGCATGGTAGTTACATATATGGTAGGTTTTATTTCCTTATTTAGATTTATACTTCTAAGCCTTATTCCATGAAGATCTATGTATGTTTTCATGATACCATTACCGAAAGCAATGATCCATCCTCCTATTGTTCTTGTCTTTGTTTTCTATTTCAAATTCATCAAGATCCATGGTTGATTTAATTATGGTAACTTTTTGTTTCCTAATTTGGATCTTGATACCTTGATTGGATTAGTGTTTTGAGGTCCCCTATATGTTAGAATACTACTGATGTAGTCTACCCCTTGATTAGTACCCTTTTGAACCACCAAATTCGGATTTCATATCTTAAAACTCTGTTTTTTTAGGCTACTGTCTGCATTGGTCGACTGATTGGTCGACTGGACCACTCGACCAATCCACTCGACCAATGAGTACATCAACTCCAGAATTGGTCTATGTTGGATGTTTTGGTATCTTTTCTGTTAGGGATCTTTCCTAATATGTTGTATATACTTGTTTAGGACCTTCTTCTCAAGTTTGCCGAGATCTTACTTGATTTCTTAGGATTCCTTTGCGAGTTATAAAAGGTAAGGATGGTTATTTCCTTAATTACATAGATAGCATGAATCTAGTTTCTATATTTGAATATCATAGATATGATTCCTAAATTAGATTCTTACAATGATATTCTACTGTTGCATAACTTTGATTACAGTAGCATTACTTATTCATATTAAATTGATTCATGTATGATTTACTTACCAATGTTATACAAGTGATTGTAATTACTGATTTCTTTCCATATATGAAGTTACCATATATGTGATGATATGAATTGATGCATGTGTATGCTTAAGTATGGTTTGGAAAGGAGAGGTGTCCTTTCGACACTTCTGTCCTTGGACTACTACGGGAATATTATGGGATGTTTCCGGAGATGCCCTCTGGACACCTTCCTAAAGCTCGTTGGATGACATATCTAGGATTGTCTAGTAGTGTTTGGCTAGGATGTCCTGTTATGTCGACCCTAATCGGAGGGGTATTGAGACCGACGACCCGTGGTAGCAATGGGGATTCATGGGCGCTCAAGACCGGTAACCAACCCGTGAGAGGCGGGAATCACATTGTGGGGGCCATTTATTGGTAGGGTTGCATATGATTAGACTTGGGCTCACGGGCGCTTAAGACCGGTAACCAACCCGTGAGAGGCGTGAGAGCTTCCCGTTTACCATATGTGGATGATCAATAGGGTTGATGAGTCCGTAGTCCGAGTTGGTCGGTGCCATAGGATACGCCGACTCTAGTGTGAAGGATACCGGAAAGGATCGTCGGGGACGAGGAATGAAAGTATCTGGATCGACTTGATGTAACTAAGTAGAAGACTTGCATTTGGCTAGGTTTTACCCCGACATGCGCCGACTTATACCAAATGGTTGTGAGAGAGTGTGTTGACTTAACCCCCGCCATGGTTTGTCCCGAGGGATGAAGGACCCATTACCAATCAGCTGCTCAAGACCGGTGAAATGATCCGTGAGAGAATCCAAGATATCTTAAATGGTTGAGGATGTGAGTGGACTTTCCTAAAGAAGTACGGTGCTATGACTTAAAGCATGTCTCGCTAATAGAGACCAGCATACATAGAGTTAGATTCATTCATTCATTGCTTGTCTCATATCATATTGCATTTATGTTTGTTCGAATCCCGCCATTTATGTTATTATGGATTTTTAACGCTTTACCGAGTTTCTTTGAAACTCATTCCTTTATTGTACAATGTTGTTAGACTATCCTGTGGGTACCGAGTACTATGCGGTCCCTATGAAGAAGCGCAAGGCGAAGAGGCATATCTCCGGGAAGGTGATTGCGGTTACCACAATTACTCGAAGATTCCGCGAGTGGTTATGCTCCGTCGATGCTTAGTCCGACCATTGGTGGAAGCGTCCTTGTGCTATTTATGAGATTTACACTTACAAGGATGTTGTCTATAAAGTGGAGAACAATTTAGTTACCCAATGTACTTGTTCTGGGATTAGGTTTTGTCTAGTTTATTCTTTTAGAGCTACTTTTCCGCTGGTTGTAAAGTGGGATTTTTGCCTCGCTTTACTTATCTGTTTGATACTCTGATTATATTTAGTATTCTGATTCATTTATGATTCATTCTTTCTTTATTGGATCTATGATTTATCTTCCGCACTCATGTTATGGGTTGTTGTTTTGTTTGGGGGGGGTCTGTGTTTGTTTTGTTTTTGTTGTTGGGGGGGGGGGGCCCGTTTGGGTGTGGATCACACTCTCGGGTATGCCAGATAGGGTACCGGCTGGGAGGGCGTGAAAGGGGGCATCCATGCCACCTAGACATAGTTTTCAGGGAACTAAGACTGAGAGGACCGAAAGGATGAGGAGGAAGACTAGACATTATGATTCCACATTTGACCAAGACCCCTCCCTCTTCAACCAGACATCTATCAAAGAAGCATTCCATATATGTTTGCTGGAGGTGGAGAAGGCAGGAGGGAGGAGGAAGCTAGGTTGGCGATCAGCAAATTCATGCTCTACAACAACATTGCACCCAATGTAGCCAAAACACCATACTATAAGGGATGATCAATGCGTTGCTAGGGGCAGGTGTAGGGGTTAAAGGCCTAAGTGCTTAGGAAGTAATGAATAAATATTTACCCAAGGTAAAGCCGGAGGAGGATGAATACATTGGTTCATTAAAGGAAAAGTGGAGTACATATGGTGTTACTGTGATGGCTGATGGATGGACTGGTCCTACTAGACAGTCCATCATTAATTTCATAACAAGCTGCAATGGAAAGACAGCCTTCCTTAAGTCAGTGGATACCTCAGATAAGATCAAAAATGCTGACTACCTTTACAAGCTTCTTAGGGAGGTGGTCTTCGAGGTAGGGCCAAAGAATGTTGTCCAAATTGTCACAGATAATGGTGCTAACTTCAAAAAAGCCGGAGAAATGCTGATGAGGAAGAAGAGCAGCAGAGTCCACCTCTTTTGGACACCATGTGCAGCTCATTCGATTGATCTTATGTTGAAGGACTTGGGGAAAAGAAAGTCAATCAATACTGTGGTTGAGAGGGCTAGAAAGGTTAGTAATTTTATTTATAACCATGGTTATGTGCTGAAGATGATGAGGAACCACTGTAAGGGTGATCTAGTCAAACCTGGATTGACTAGATTCGTCACCAACTATGTAGCTTTGAAAAGCTTCCAGAAGAAAGTGGTGGGTCTTCGGCACATGTTTGCAAGTGAGGAGTGGTTTGGTTGGCGTGGATCTAGCCATCCTGATGTAGTACTAGCCCAACAAACCATTGCTGATGATTACTTTTGGAGGCAAATTGAATAGGACACCTGGGCATTATAGAGCCTACTGTGTTTGTTTTAAGGATGGTGGATTCGGAGAAGAAGCCCACAATGCCCCACATATATGCTACCCTCCAGCAAATGAAAGAGTTGGTTAGAGCTGCTGCCCCTAGCACCTTCAAATCCTACGAGAGGATCATCGATAATAGATGGGAGATGCACTTGATGCATCCTTTGCACTTGGCTGGTGAGTCACTTTTAAGTCTTTAAGTTTTTGTTGTATACTTTAATTTACATTCTTTATTTGTTATAACTTATAATTTATAAACAAGTAAACAACCAAATCACTAAGTCACTAACCTAATTTTTTATTTCCACAATGCAAGCTTACTACCTCAACCCAAAGTACCATTACAAGAATGATATGGGGCTTGATGTACAGTTGATGACTGCGATGCAAGAGGTGGTGGAGAAGCTTGTGTCAAATCCCGTCATGCAAAGGACAATTAATGGAGAGGTGAGAACTTATTCAATTGTTTCTTCAACTTCTTGCATTAGTGCATTAAGCATATACGTAATACAATAATTGAAGAATTGGTGTACAAATCAGGGAGTTCAGGGATGCCTCTGGGAGTTTTGGAAAGCCTTCTGTAATTGCAACTAGGCAAAAAACTGATCCTGGTAAATAGTCCACTACTCTATAAGTTATTAAGTCTATAAGTCTATAGACTATAACTCTATAAATGATAACTGATAAGTTATATAAATATAAAGATTTACTTGCCTAATGCATTCTTATTTTTGGTTATGCAATTGACAGGTGGGTGCTATATGGAACTAGTGCGCCAAATCTCAGGGACATAGCAATTAAAGTACTCTCACAAACTTGCTCATCCTCTGGTTGCGAGAGGAACTGGAGCACCTTCTCGCTCATCCATAGTAAGGTACGAAACAGATTGGGGAGTAAGAGGCTCGAGGACTTAGTATGTGTGCATTACAACATGAGATTGAGAGTAGGGCACATACAAGATGATATAGATGACGACAATCGTGAACCGATTGAGTAGACTGATGTATTGCATGAGCCCCCCGCAGAAGATGAGGAAGATGATGTCATATATCAGTGGGTTAGGGAGTGAGGTGGCCCAGTGCTGGATGGGCCATGAGGGCAGCCGGATCCTACCATTGCTGCTGCTATGGGCCCAGATGTTGTTGTAATATCCAGCCCTATTCTAACCTTGACCCTGACCCGGATCCACTGTTGTATTCAGGTCCGAGGACCAGAAGCGGTGGAAGAAGAGATTTATGGACCATCCTGATTGATGATCATGATTCGGAGACCGAGCCCATGGACATTAACAATGATACCCCTTGCTTAAATGCATTGTCAGTGTTTAAGGAAAGTCTGCGCATCGGAGAAGATTAATATGGTTGATGTACCAAATGACCTCCTGTGCACAATCCGAAGGTATTCCCCGAAACTAGACTTCTTGATTGAATTGTGGAAGAAAACCTCACTCAATTTGACCTTGTATAGCCTTTCAAATCCCTACTTGAAGTTGCTGTTCTAAACCTGAGTTTTCTGCTGAAAACATTTTGGTCGATCATTTTGGTCGATACCATCGACCAAAATGTCCTAGTCTGCCAAGTTAATGATTCCATGGAATATTCCTTTTCTATTTAATATGACCTCGAGCCTTGAGCCTTTTGCAATCATTTTTCTCACCTGGGAACGTGGGGAGAGCTTCCCAAAGCAGCTCCTTGGTTAGTGTGAAGGGTATCTCATCAAAGACACTTAGTTTATCATTGATTCTTGCCTTCATCTTCTACACTAATGTATGACTCTTCATTCCACTCTCTACCCTACCATTTCCTACTCTTTTCTATTGTCATCTTGCTGATGGGACATTTGGAATGGTGCTGCAACCTTGCAACCACCACTCCAAGTGCCTACTCATGCTCAATCCATGATTCCCTTAGCCATTCATTGATGCTAATGCTTATATCTCATGCCTAGCATATGTATTCCATGATTTACCTATTAACATCATACCATTTGATATCAAACTGAGCTATAGAGTATATTATGTTCATGTTTAACATTGCCATATGATTCCAATCGAATTTCTATTAGTCCCTCTAGCTATTGCATGCTATTCCTCATCAATGCAATCAATTCCAACTCATGCCATGATGTTTATCACTTGAATTTGATAGCTCAAATTGGGGCTTTTTAATTAGACCATTGGATTGGGTAAATTCCTTGATTTATAGTGTCCTACTACTGTTGTTAAGTATGCCTCCAAGTTTCAGATTGATCCGAACACCGGAAGACTCATTTCGGACCAAAATCCCCAAAATCCACTATTCTGCCCGAGGATTATTTTGGTCGATCATTTTGGTCGATACCATCGACCAAAACCATCGACCAAAGTTGTTGCTTGACAAAGCAACCTTGGTCGCTTTTGACTCAAATGACATCCGATCTTCCCGACTTCTTTTCTAACTTATTATTGATGTTTGTTTAGGGCCTTAACACTTCTATTGGACTATTCTTGGTATTCTCAATTCATCATCAACTCATCCAAGGTAAGGATGGTTATATCCATAAACATATAAGTCATCAAATATTGAACTATGCTTTATTCAAAGAATGAAATCCCTAAATTTCTTTCAATCATTATGATACTTGATACATATGTGTTAGAACAAGAACATTTAAATCTTTATACATTTGTTGTGTTACTCTATCATTTTGATTTGCTTATGTTTATAATGATTCGTTTCAATATCATGATTTGAGTACTATTATGAATATGCATTGGATGCATGAGAAATGATGAGATTTGATGTGTGATTGCTTACGTATGACTTGGGATTGGAGGGTGTCCTACTGACACTTCTGTCCTTGGGCATCAGAGGGAATAGTATGGGATGTTCTCTGATGGTGCCTATCGACACTCTCCCAAGTTATTGGATGACATACATAGGATTGTCTAGTTGTGTGGCTAGGTTCATCCTTGTCGTGTCAGACCCGAATCAGAAGGGCATTGAGACCAAACAACCCGTGGTAGTGTATGGTTGGATGGGCGCTCTAGGCCGGTAGCCAATCCGGTAGGGGACATAAACCATGCTACGGATACCTGAAAGGGGACATTTATTGGTAGAGTTGCATATGGATAGACTTGGGCTCACGGGTGCTCAAGACCGGTAACCAATCCGTGAGAGGACGTGAGAGCTTCCCGTTTACTATATGTGGATGACCAATAGGGTTGATGAGTCTGAAATCCGGGATTTCGCTGACTCTAGTGTGAAGGATATCGGAAAGGATCGCCGGGGGCGAGGAATGGACGTATCTGAATCTGACTTGACCGATCGAGTAGATGACTTGCATTGGGCTAGGCTTTACCGTGACATGCGCCAAGATTTGACCAAATGGTGATGTGAGAGAGCGGTGACCGATTCCCCTTACCATGGTTTTTGATGACTTTACCGATCTTCCCTGGGCATTCCCAAGATATGGAAATGGGAGAGTGACTGACGACCCAAAGAAGTACGGTGCTATGACTTAAAGCATGTCTACCTTAGAGACCAGCATTCATAGAGTTAGGCTCATATCTGCATCATATGTTCCATATCACATTGCATTATTTTATGTTCTGAATGTGTATGATTTCTAATTATGGAATAACTTCCTTGCTAAGTTCTTCGAACTCATTCCTTTTGTGCAAATGTTTTAGATTACATTCCAGGTACCGAAGATTACGATGGCACCTCCTATGAGGCGGACTATGATTCCACATACTACCCTCCGTGTAGTGGCGTCGGTGAGGATTCGTATATTGGAGCCGAGGAGGATTATTATTCGCACCAGGGGTTAGCCCCACAGTTGTGCGGGAGCGGCAGCGCTGGGTTTACTTCATCCGTACTGTTGAGGAGACTACCATTAGTATAGAAGAAACCCTAGCATAGTGCCCCATTCCCCTGGTGTATTTGTGGAACCTTAGATTTTGTAATTAACTTGTTTTGAGTTATTCCGGTGATACTTGGATATGTAACTAACTTGATTTAATACTTTTCCGCTGCTCTGAGAGGGTGACTACCATACCTTCTCACCCTTTATGATTTTGATCATACCTTATTTATTATCAATATTCCGCACTCTGATTTAGTTAATCTTGTCTTATTCATGATACTTGATATTAGCTATTTTTACCATTGATTATTACTGTTCATGATTGTGTTACCGTGTATGTGGGAGGCATGGACCTCAGATCATTGATCCTTTGACTGTGGATCACATCCCGAGGTATTCCAAATGGGGTACCGGCTGGGTGGATGTGACAGTTGTGGCTGAGCAAGTATCTTCTGATGAGGGTTAGGCTGCTGCAGCGGCATCAGAAGGACGACCAATTGTACCATTTGGGGAGCCACCTGGTCGACTTGAAACAACTAAGGTGACAACTAGTAGTGGGGATTCAGATGATGCCGATGATACCAGAGGGCCAAGTGGCCCAAGTCAGCCATCGAGTTCGAGTCATGGAGGCAGTCAGGCTGGTCGTGTTTCTGGTGGAAGTCAACATCAACAAAGGGAGTCACCTCCACCAGGTCCGAGTCATCCGACACATGCGACCCTCAGTTGCCCTATCTCTCGGACTTATGCTAGGAGTAGGAAGAGCAAATCAAACTAGGGGCATGGGCAACCGAATGATGATGCAAGCATTCATGATCTTGAATTCAACATGAGAAGCATGAGCCTAGATCATGGTCAAAGTGATTCACAACAGCAGAGTTTGAATAGTTGGCAGTCATCGGGGTACCAATACGGGGATCACTCCACTGGGTCAGATTACAGTGGGTATTCTTCTTATGGAGGTCATACTATTCCTCAAGACCCTGCACCTGGAGAGTACACATATGGGAGTGAAGGTGGGTTGTTAATTGAGTGGTTTATAAACCCCTACCCAGATACTCAACAACAATATGAACAACAACAACAACAACAACAACAATGGTTCTTTCACCCACCCACGATTGACGATTATCCCAGAGTGCTATTCCTCCAGTATTCTGACATGGAGACATATCAGTTCCATATAAACCAATATGTGACATACTTCAGTGATGGATTGACTTGGGAATCATATGTGGCCACCGTTCAGAATCAATTGATGCAGAATGCTGAGTGATACTCATACAGTCATACTCTTAGTCTTAGTCTTGTAAGTTGTAAGTTGTAATCTTCTTAATTCTTATGGTTGTAAAATTTTGAAGACATTTAAGTATTTAACAATTTATTACTTTGAATCTTTGATAGTTTGAACTTTCATCACTTGTTGACTTGAATACTTGATGTGAAATGTTATTGTATTTGATACTTGATAGTTGATAAATGATAACTCATTAACTTGAATTACTTGATATCTTTACATTACAATATTACATGTTGTCTCTGTCTCTTTGACTCTCTAAGACTCTAAGAGACTAAGACTCTAAGTCTCTAACCTTGCATTTCACAGAATTTCGGTTTTACACATAGGGTCGACTTAGGAGACATACTTAGGGTTATTTTCTCACAAATCTAAGGCCACCAATGTGTTCAAAAGGCCTTAAATAGGCTAAGTACCAAGTTTCAGCCCAACTAGAGCCCTAAAACCCACTGAGACTACCGCCATTTTTTTGGTAGATCTCGACCGAGATCTCGCCATCTCGGTCGAGATCTCGCTTTTCTTGAGTGGCGAGATCTCGCTCTCGAGCAAGATCTCCCACCATGCTTTGTAGATCATGGCTGGGTTTTTTTCTCCTCCTATCGGAATGATTTTTCGTAAGAACTACTTGTGGTTCTGTTGTCCTTGCCTGTGTTTTTTGTGTTCTTACTGTGCATGTTGGTGATATTCTTTGGTATTTGCAATGGATCATGTTACTGGTGTTTTTATCTTAGATGAGGAGTTTTAAAACAACCAGCATTTCTTAGCATCAAATACATTGTTTGGGAAGGTCCTTGAGGGTAAAAGATATTACACTCAGTCAGTATTAGATGGTTTGATTAAGGGTTGGAATACTCATGCCAAGGTGGAGGTGTTCGCAGCAGGCATGCATACTTATATTTTTCTATTTCCATCTAGAGTTGGACCTACAGAAGGTGTTGATTAGATCGACAGATAAATGATTATGGGATTTCTCACAAACTGATTTTTGGATCCAAGTGCATGGAGTACCACCGAAACAATAGTCTAATGAGTTGGCCCTTCAACTAGCCAAGAGTATGGGTACTCCTATTAAAGCAATGTTGATATCAGGAATTCAATTTGGAGATCAAGTATTATTTATGAGGATTAGAGTGAAGATGAATCTCATGCAAAAGCTTTTTATTCAATTACAGATTCAAAGAAGAGATCGTAAGATGTTCTGGCATCTATTAAGTGTGAACATTTGCCCACATTTTGTTCTTACTGTGGTGTTATCAGCCATGAGGATAATCGATGTCAAGTCCTCTTTGAAGATAATAGGACACATCGGATTGTTCATGGTTGTCATGCTGGTGAGCCCTACCATTTGTTCCAAGTTTCTCATTATGTTTTGCTATTCTTGGTGTTCCTCCTAATGCAAGATCGACTGAATCTGTTGAAACTGAGATTGTCGTTTCTGTTACTAGAGTAGAACCCCAAAATCCTCAGTTTTTTGGCCAATCTATACCTCCCATATCTGTCAATCCATTTCTCACGTTTACAATAAATTCAAACTCGCTTTTCTTTGTGTTAGGCCCATCATTGGCAGAAGCTTCTCCTCCTAACATGGCTAATTGTGTCATGTCAATTGTTCCCTTGTCACATTTTCCTCCAAGATCCTTAACAAATGTTGTTACAGCTAATCAATGGAATGACGGAGGATATCATGTTGCTCAGTTTGGAATGTTTCCAAACCCCAATAATCAACGCCCGGCTGTCACAAACCCTACTTTTGTTTCAAATTTTTACCTCTTTGCTTTTCCAACAGGAGCACTTCCAAAAATCAGTGCTCTTGTTGGACCCTATCCTCAAACCTTGATAACTAATTTCTCAAGTGTGAGTTAGTATCCCCCAAACCCGAATCTTATTCCTTTTCATAGTGGTCCCACTACCGTGGGTACACTACAGTTAGATGATAACCACCTTTTTTTGTTACATGCACTGCTTAGTTAGAAACTAGAACTTCTTTCCACTGTCTTAAGTCTGCTACCGCAACTTTCTACCTTGAACCGTGCTCCCCTTGCTATAGCTATTATTCCTCAGCTCGAGATATCATTCAGCCAAACCCCAAACCCTCTGAATCTTATACCTTTTTTGGCAACTACCTCGGAGGTGGGTTCGTCTCAGAATAAATCCAAGAAGACTTACAATGCTAAGAGACAACCAAAAGCTAAACAACATCGTGCTTCACCAGAACCTACTACTAACTCTTTGTTATCCCGTAGTGATACTCAACCTTTTTTAATGAAGACGCCCATGTTGTGGAAGAAGATTTGATCCACGGGCAACATCAAAGATTGTTTCGTGGAATGTACGTGGAATTGGTCAGCCTCTCATGACAAGAACACTATGTAAACTGGTTAAACAAGAGTAGCTAGATCTCATTTTCCTTATGGAAACGAAGTCTAGGCAAAAAGGTGTTGAGAAATGAAGGAAGAAATTGAGAATGCAAGATATTTTTGCGGTTGATCATGTTGAGGGTAGAGGTGGTCTTGCTGTTTTTTTGGAAGGAACATATTCAGTTCAATATTTTATCTGCTAATGATCGTGTTATTGATGGGAAAATTCTATTTTGCAAGAGACACCTTTCTTTATCTCTCTGGTATATGGTGACCTAGTTCATAGTAATAAACAGAAGGTGTGGGGGCAATTAATGGCATTAGCAGTAGATAGGTTTGAAGCTTGGCTCACCATTGGTGACTTAAATTCTCATGTTTTATGGCAGGAGAAAGTGGGAGGCTCTTCATATATGCCATCTGATTGCCAAGGCTTTCTGGATATGATTAACTATTGTGGGGGTTCATTGATCTAGGTTTCCTTGGGTCGCAATATACATGGACAAATAAGAGACATGGCTCTGCAAATATTAGAGTCCGATCAAACAGAGGCCTTGCCAATTATAGTTGGAGATGTGAGTACAAGGATGCAATGTTGTTCATCAGAAGTGGAGTTGGGTCGGACCATTGTGCATTGGTTTTAGACTCTACAAGGGAGAAATATAAAGGAAGAAAACCTTTCCAATTTGAATTGGAGTGGTTGTGGCACCAAGATTGTAAATTAGTGGTCAATGTGGCTTGGGCTGTAGATGGTTCAGGTAAGGCGAGTGATTAGTTGCTCGAGAAGATGAAAACCTGTCAAAAATCTCTTAAGAAGTGGAATAAGGAAGATTTTGTGCATGTACAATCAACTATCTAGAAGCTTTACACCAAATTGGAAGAATTGCACCAAGTGGATGGGGAAGAGTACTCATAGAGTAAGGTTAATCTCATTACTAACCTATTAGCTGAACAATTGGCTCAAGAGGAAGAAATATGGAGACAGAAGAGTAGGATTGATTGTTTGAAAGGTGGCGATATAAACACTTCTTTCTTCCATGCATCAACACTTCAAAGAAGGCACTTCAACATGATCCTAATATTGTAAGATGAGCATGGGACTTGGGACTTGGACAGTGGACCCACAATGCATTTCTCTTATTTTGAGAGATCATTTCATGGAGGCTTTCACTTCCCAAGGTATTGATTCAGATGCTCTGAAGTAGCTACTTGCATTTGTTGAACCCATGATCTTGGTAGAAATGAACGAGGAGCTCACTGCCATGCCAACTATTGAGGAGATAAAGTAGGTATTGTTCTCTATGAGTCCTCTTAAGGCCCTTGGCCCTGATGGTCTCCCCCCCCCCCCCCAAATTCTTCCAATCTCCTTGGAATACCATCCATCCAAAATGATCTTGTGGCTTTTGTGACGGATTGCCTTGTAACTGGTTATGGCTCTTGAATTGAACTCTTTTTATATTTCTTGATCTCGAAGAATTCATCCCCTCAAACTACTGACCAGTATAGGCCCATCTCTCTTGGGGGTGTGGTGGCCAAGTTGGTCTTTAAAGTTATGGGCAGGAGGTTACAGAGGTTCTTAGATACCATTGTTGCTCCTCATCAATTGGCCTTTATCCCCTCTATGTTGATCTTAGATAACATTTATATGGCACAAGAGTTACTTCATTACATCAAGAAGAGGAAAAAAAGAAAAAAGAAATTTGTGGCCCTTAAACTTGATATGAAGAAGGCGTATGATAGATTGGAATGGCCATTTGGTGGAGGTTATGTTACTTGAACTAGGTTTTGCTCCAAGATGGGTGGCATGGGAAATGCAAATTGTGACTTTAGTTTCTTATAAATTATTGATTAATGGAACTATTAGTCATGCTATTCAGCCGTCTCGGGGTATCAGACAAAGAGATCCTCTCTGACCGACTTTATTTATTTTATGTTCACACGGGCTCAATTCTCTCATTCTTCAAGCTAACAGGCAAGACCTTGTTAGGGGTGTGCGGGTCAAAGGTAGAGCTCCACCTATCTCTCATTTGTTATTTGCAGATGATAGCTTTTTATTTTCAAAGTTGTGTCTTGAGAAGCTACATAATCTTAAGGCCTGCCTTGACTTATATTGTAAAGTTAGTGGCCAAGCAGTGAATTTGAAAAGGTCCATCCTTACTTTTAGCCCGAATACACCTATCAAATTTTGTAGGTGGTTTTCTAAGGTGCTTAAGATCTCTTATGCAAAAACACATATTAAATCATTGGGTTTACCCCAAGAGATCGGTGCCTCTAAGGAGACTTTTCATTTTTTTTTCCAGATAAGTTGACCCAAAGATTGGAAGGGTGGAAGCTTAGATTGTTATCCTATGTCGGCAAAGAAATTATTCTAAAGTCAGTTGCTTTCGCTCTTTTGTAGTATGCTTGTAGTCATTTCAAACTTCCCAAATGTCTTCATAACGACTTTAGGAAGAAGGCGACTTTCGGCTTTGTTTGCTTAAGGTATGTGGTGGGCTAGGATTTATAGATTCATCTATGCAAAATATTGTAGAAGTAACCATCCTTACCTTATATAACTTTGAAGAGAATCAAGGAGAATCTTTCTAAACTTGGCAAGAAGATCCTAAACAAGTATACATACCTTATTAGGAAAGAATTCTAAAAGGCAGAATATCAAACGAATCAGAACAGACCAAGAAAAGAGCTACTGTCTTCATTGGTCGATTGATTGGTCTACTGACCCAGTCGACCAACTGAGTCAGTAACAGACAAAAAAGAGGTTTTTGATCTGAAACAGAATTTTGCGATCCGAAACACCACCATACAAAAAGGGAATTACAATGACAGTGTACTAGTACTAAAGAACAAGTCTAACACTTACCATAAAAGTAACAATCAGGGTTTTTGAAGAAAACATGGTATGATCATGAAGGGAAAACCAGAGATCGATAGATTACTAATCTAGTAAAGAAAACATAGAGATTGTACACTAATTTAATCAAGAAAACAGATCTAAGAATATAAGAATTCGAATCAGAACATGAATCAAAGAAGAAGATCAAAGAGAAGATCATGGTTCCTTCAAAAGCTTGCAATGATCATGATTAAGATCATTATATTAGCCATCAATCCTTAGGAAACCATGAGAGATGAGTGGAGAGATGTTTGCAACAGAGGATGTAGCATCTACTCTACTGTCTCAGCCCAAAAAGAAAAGAAAAATAGAGATGGAGAAGAAGAAGAGAGTGTAGACATACCTTTTGATGCAAGAAAAAGAGAAATGTAAAAGTTCTTGCAAGAATCCAACCTAGGGTGCAAAGGAATTGATTGGGATGGAGCTCGACTTCGTTCCAGAGGATTAGGAGGCAGAGGAGACGAAAAAAATCGAGGATGCACTTAAATAGAGCAACCAAGACCTAAATAGTCCAAACAGATCTCATTGGTCGATTGGTTGGTCTACTGGTCCCAATCTACCAACCAGTCGACCAATAGAGACAGCAGGGCCAGAATGCATTATTTTGGTCATAACTTCTTCGTTTAAAGTCCGATTGATCCGAAATTCGAAAGGGAGCCTCATACAAACATACCAAGACTATTTAGCATGAATTGGACATCATACATGGTCAGAAATCAGTACTTTATTGTTGGGAAATGCCATGTCAGCATTTGCCACATCGACCTTCAATCAGTTTTGATGATTTCAAACACTCTACTAATGATTCCATGTAGATGTGTTTTGTCCAGCTCATCACCACAGTGAATCTCGATGCAAAATGACCGGATCAAAGAATTACTGGAGAATCAAACTCAAGACCAACTCAAACCATCTTAGACCAATAACCAAAGTCAAGATGAGTATCAAGACCATTGCACAAGATTAAGTCGAAGATCAAGACTCAGGCTGAATTAGGGCTTAGGACACTCTCGCATACACATATATGTAAATGCATCAATTATATGTAATTCATGTTACTAGAGTGACCTAGGACATGTTAGTGAGGTGTACAATGCTTAGGGTTGACCAAAGAGTCCAAAAACCCAAGCCATGTCCCAGCCCCAACTTAGTTCAGCAAAACTGCACCAGACGGTTGACCGTCTGGGCAGACGGATGACCGTCTGTTTGCATTTTTCTGTGTTTTTGAACACGAAGGCCCAGACAGAATTTTTGTCTTAGGTACTTAAGCTAGACGGTTGACCGTCTGGCCTTGACTTAAGTGTAACGGCTATTTTTCAATGGCTAGTTTTTGAGACGGCTGACTCTGGAGTAAAATTTCACTGAAATTTTATATCCGTTGGGGAAATGGGGAGGGCATTGAGTTGAGGTCTATAAAAGCCCAACCACCCCCATTTGAGACTCATTCCTCTCCCCCATCAAGCATATACTCACTCACAAGTGAAAGAGCTAATATTGGGTGTTTTAGCACCATTACTAGCTCCCCAACTCCATTCAACTTTGAGGGATATTCCAAAGTTGATAAGCAAGCTCATTGAAGCCAAGCTTGGAGTCATTGAAGGTCATTGGAGCTTTTTATTGATGCATTGTTGTTCTTGAAGCATTCATTCATTGCATCACACACACACAAGGGGTAAAGTGTCACTCTCCTTGTTAGGTGATATCCAACACTTCTTGTATTTGAATTGGTTGTTGAATTCTAGTCTAGGTTGATTAGAATTTGTTGCTTGGGTGCTCTTGCCCGTGAACAAAGATTACTTGGGTGCTCTTGCCCGTGAACAAAGATTGTAAAGGGTACTCTTGCCCCGTAACAAAGATTGTAAGGGTTTGACTCTCTACCCATCGTATTGAAAGAAATTCATTAGTGTAATACTCTCTTGAGGCTAAGAGAGGAGTGGACATAGACTTGTAAAGTCGAACCACTATAAATTCTTGTGTTGTGATGCTTGTTTTATTGAATTTCATTTAAATTATCAATTTACCTTGAAATTGCAATCAAACCGAGAATTTGGTATAATCCACGAGGTACAACCTAATCACCCCCATCTAGGTTGCACCAACAATTGGTGTCAGAGTGGGAGCTCAAATTGAGATTAAAATCAATCTCTAAAAGAGTTAAAGATCATGGCATCATCATCCAACCAATTCTCTTCAAGACCCGAAGGTCTAAATACCTCTAGGCCTCCATATTTTGATGGAGAAGGGTTTGCCTATTGGAAGAATAGATTTGAAGACTTTGTATGTGTTATTGTATAGATGTTTGGGACATAATTACATATGGACCCAATGAGATTACCAAATTTGATAAAGACGGTAACAAAATCCCAAAACCAAGGACCGAATGGGATGGAATTGACAAAGTCAAATCCCAAGCAAACCACAAGGCTAAAATGTTCCTACAATGTGCCTTGAGTGAGAAGGTATACAATAGGTGGTACTTGCAAAAATGCAAAAGAAGTCTATGACAAATTAATAGTCACCTACGAAGGAACAAACCAAATAAAGAAGATAAATTTGGATGTTTATATGCTTCAATATGAAAACTTCAAAATGTTAGATAATGAGGATATAACTTCTTTGTTTACTAGGTTTTCTAACATTATAAATAAGTTGCATAGCCTTGGCAAGGAATTTGCGAATGAAGATGTGACAAGAAGAATCCTACGAGTTCTTCCACCATCTTGAAGACCCAAGAAAACAGTAATTCAAGAAGTAGGAAATCTAGAACACATCACACTTGATGAGCTCATGGGATCTCTACTTGCACATGAGGCAGAACTTGAGGAAGACAAGAGGTATGAAGAAAGCCATTCAAAAGAGCAAAAGAAGAAGTCCATCATTCTTAACAGCTCCATCAAGAAGGATGATGAAAGTGAGGAAGAAGAAAGTGACTCCGATAGTGATATTGCCCTTATCACAAGAAAGTTCAGGAAATTTCTAAAAGGAAGGAAAGGAAGATTTCCATCCAAAGGACAAGGGTCAAAAGAATCCAAAGGTAAAAACTCATCAAAAGGTAGAACCCCACCTACTAATAGTCAAAGTGTTATTTGCTTTGAGTGTAGGAAATCGGGACACTTCAAGAAGAATGCCCCACCAAGGGGAAAAAGAAGGCGTACAAAGTCGAAGTAATCTACACTACAAGTGATGATGAAGAAGAAAGTGAAGAGTCCGATGAAGAAAAGATCAACTTAGCCTTGATGGCTAGATCACATGAAGAACAAGATCATGAGGTGAATTCCATGTATGATAGTCTTGATTCTATGCATGATGAGAATGATATAGATAACATTGATGAAGAAGACTAAGCTAGTGGTTTTGAAACTCTATACAATTTCAGCAAGAAAATTGAAAAGAAAAACAAAATCTTAGAAGGAGAAGTACTATCTCTAAATGACACTGTAAGTGACTTACGAGAGTACATTAAGAAGATAGAAAAAGAAAATAGTGACCTAAACAAAACCATTGTGAAATCCACAAGTGAGCAAGATGACCTATATGGTCTTCTAGGAGAAGTACTGTCACATCCACCCAGCCGGTACCCTACCTGGCATGCCCGAGAGTGTGATCCACAGCCCCAAAGATCAAGTATCGAGGAAATTATCCTCCCACATAAGCAATAACATAATCAAGAACATAAATAATCAATGTACAAAGTATAAATGAGAGATCCAAATAAGGAAGGAATAAGATCTAATATCATTAGAGTACGAAAGGTAATAAAATGTCAAGTCATAAAGTAAAGTGAGGCGGAAAACTCACTCTACCCAACAGTGGAATAGTAGCTCAAAAAGAAAGGAAAGAGATTACAACTAATCCCAATAAGAAGTGCAATGAGTAACTAATCGTTTTTAATCTTATAGAGAACATCTCTATAAGTGTAAATCTCAAAAATAGCACAAGGACGCTTTCATTCTATCGACGGACTAAGCATTGTATGCAGCATGACCACCCGAGGAATCTTCAAGGTAATCGTCGTAACAGCAATCACCTTCTTGGAAATATGTCTCCTCTCCTTGCGCTTCTTCATACGAGTAGTCATAATACTTTGAGCCTGTAGAGTACTCTAACAAGAGATAGTACAAAAGGAGTGAGTTTTAAAAGAAACCCAGTAAGGCAATTAAATCCATAATAACATAAATGGCAGGATTCCAAAGCAAAACATAAATGCAATATGGTATGAGACAAACAATGAATGTATGAATCTAACTCTATGTATGCTGGTCTCTATTGGCAGACATGCTTTAAGTCATAACACCATACTTCTTTGGGAATGTCTCATCACACAACGCCGTTTGGTAGTGGGTCCTGCATCCCTCGGGACATTCCATGGCTGGGGTTTAGGTCACCTCTCTCTCACATCACCATTGGTCTAAGTATTGGCGCATGTCAAGGTAAAGCCTAGCCAAATGCGAGTCTTCTACTTAGTTATATCAACTCAGTTCCAAATAAGTCCATTCCTCGCCCCTGGTGATCCTTTCCGGTATCCTTCACACTAGAGTCCTCATAGTCCCTGACTACAGACTCATCAACCCTATTGGTTATCCACATATGGTAAACGAGAAGCTCTCATGTCCCCTCACGGGTTGGTTACCGGTCTTGAGCGCCCATGAGCCCAAGTCTATCCATATGCAACCCTACCAATGAATGGCCCCCACAATGTGATTCATGTCCTCTCACGGGTTGGTTACCGGTCTTGAGCGCCCATGAATCCCCATTGCTACCATGGGTTGTTCGGTCTCAATACCCCTCCGACTAGGGTCTGATCTAACGGGGACATCCTAGCCAAACACTGCTAGACAGTCCTAAGTATGACAACCAATAGTTCAGGAAGGTGTCAAAGGGCATCTCCGGAAACATCCCATAATATTTCCGTTGATGTCTAAGGACAGAAGTGTCAAAAGGACACCTCTCCTTTCCAAACCATACCTAATCAGTCACAATCATCAATCAATCACATCACAAGTATAGTAATTCCCCATATGGAAAGTAATCAAGAACATGATCCAACTCATATATAATTGGCAAGTAAAGTCAACATAAACTAAATAATATAAACAAGTAATGCTACTGTAATTAGAGTAGTTGCATTAGTAGTACATCAATATAAGAATCTATTTATGGAAATAAATCAGAAAGATTCAAATATGGAAACTAAATCATGCAACCTATGTAATTAAAGAAATAACTTTCCTTACCTTAAATAATTCGCAAGGAATATCGAGAATCAAGGAAGATCTTTTCTAAACTGGGAAGGGGATCCTAGACAATGTACATACCTTATTAGGAAAGATCTCCAGAAGATAGGAATCAAATCAACCAAATATAAACCAAAATAGAGGCTACTGTCTTCATTGGTCGATTGATTGGTCTACTGACTCAGTTGACCAATCAGTCGACCAACAGAGTCAGTGACAGATAAAATCAGAGATTTCTGATTTGAAATCCGAATTCTGTGATTCAAATTGCTACCAAACAAGAAGGGAATGCTATGACAGTGTATTGGTCTAAAGAGAAACTCAAAATCCTAACAATCATCAAGTCCTAAAGTCACAGATTAGGAAATAAAACTTACCATAAGTAGGTCAATAAGGGTTCTTGGAGAAATCATAGCAAATTCATGGAGGGGAAACTAAAGAGTGAAAGATTACTAATCTAATAGAGAAATCATGGAAAGCATGTACAAAACTTCTAGAAAAACAAATCTAAGCTTGAAGAACTTTGAATCAAAAAGAGAAAGAAGAAGAAGACATGGTTTCCTTCAAAAGCAAGTGATGATCTTGATTAAGATCATCCATCAAGCCTTAAATCCTTAGGAAAAAGTAGAGAAATGAGTGGAGTGATGGTTGCAATAGAAATGCAATTAACCTCACTGTTCTCAGTCAGAAAAGAAAAGAAAAATTAAAGAAAACTAAAGATGGAGAAGAGAGGAGGATGATCACATACCTTATGATGCAAAAGCAAGAGAAATGATGAAGATCCAACAAGAAAACCACCAAGGTGCAATGGAAATGACTTGGGGAGAGCTCTGGTTCGTTCTAGAAGCTTTGGAGGCACAAAAGATGAATTAGACTCGAAGTTGGGCTTAAATAGTGCAGCCAAGACCTAATTCAACAAAACAGATCTCATTGGTCGATTGATTGGTCGATGGCCCAGTCGACCAAGCAGTCGACCAATCAGGACAGCAAGGCCCAGGGTAGGGAATTGAAGGTCCAGATCAAATCCAAACTTAAAGGGGTTTTGCACACACACCAAGTGGCTTACCTAGCATGTAG